>NW_022318975.1:0-36490 GCF_002776525.5 Piliocolobus tephrosceles
TCGGGTGAAGGGAAGAATTGCTTTCCTTTTTTTTTTTTTTTTTTTTTTCTTTCAGAATATTCTAGGGCACACTGTGAGTTGCTAAAATATAAGTAAATAAATAACATACAAACACAGATATACACACATACCCATGCACACACACAGACAGGGAACATAGAAGATACTCATGCACACACAGAGACAGGGAACATAGAAGACAGGAGTGTGCATTTTCCTGTTGAGCATATAATAGCAAAAATAGTAATAATGGTTGTTAATATTTATTTAGAACTGCCAATTGTTGACAATGCACTGTGCTAAGTGCTTTATATGCAATTTCCAACTTAATTCCAACAATCATCCTATGCTATAGGTACTACTGTTAGCCCCTTTTTTCGGAGAAAAACACTGAAGTTTATGGAAATTCAATAACATGACCAAGGTGATGGGTGATAAGTCGCAGGATAAGGATTCAGACTTAAGTATATCTCACCCTATGCCTTTATTCTTCATTTTGCTCTGTGGTCCCTGTGTTTGTGTGTGAAGTTGCTGGTCATTAGCATGACCAGTGGGGGTCCTATATTCAATCAGAGACACCCATGTTTGTTTCTTATGTTAAATCTTTACCTCCTTCTTCACCAATAAACATAGGGCAGTCAATGCAATCCAATTGCCAGTGAAATTTCAAATGAAATTTCTTCTCTGGAAATGTGCACTGAGGTTAGAGATTTGAGTGTCACCCCCTCATCTAGACGGTGTAGAGCTGGTGCCCTCTTGTAAGAAGCAGAAAGAATTTGAATCCATCTGCAAAGTAACCTCTTTCTGGTAATCAGGGGATCTTCCCCCACTGGGTTCAAAGGGCTTCCCTCTTCTTTGTTGTGCAATTTCTAAAGCATTGTGCAATATATAAAGAAAAGACCAAGAACATATCATTGCCTTGGAAACTGCTATGGAATTTGACAGACTGTAGGTTGTTCAGAGCAAATGTTCTGTTGCTGCACGGAGTCCATGCAGTAGCAATGACTGGCAAAGTGGCTGAATGCTCATCTGCTAATCTTGATGTCAACTTAACTTGTCATCCCTGCCCTAAGGATAGGGCGGGAAGTTTGTCTTGTTTGGCTTTCTTTAAATAAGGACATTTGAATTATTTCATTCCCAACTGTCAATGATGAAATACAAAGACAAAGGCTATAGACAAAACAGCAGCTTTCTGGGGGTAGCTATCCATAGCTGATGGAGATGAGAGCATTTGCAACCTATATTTTTATTAAATGAATTCTAACAGCATAATCTTGGGAAGCTATACTGCTCCTTTTAAAAATAATTGCAACTCTTATGCCACATTTATAACAGCGAAAGGTAAAGAAAAACCTTCTGGCTGAAGAGAATACTTCTTACTGTGGTCCTTTCTAATGAAATGTAAAAACAAATAAAACTCAGTAAAAAATAGGAGGAAAAACATTAAGTAAGAAATGAAGGTAAGGAGTCAGTCCTTGGGAGCTGTTTTCCAAGAACCAAATGTGACTCTGGCTAGTTGTAACATTTTATTTATTTGTTTGTTGGTGGAAACACTGAGAATAAAAATAAAAGTGATCCTTTTGTGATCCTGTTTGGCCGTGACAGATTCCTTCAGCATTGCCATAGTAACTGAGAGAAGTGCATTTATGAATAGACTTAGATTTCTAAGGCTTGAGTTTCCTGCCAAGAAGAGAACACAGGGTGGGGAAAACAGGGGAAAGTCAAGGCAAAAAGGAAAAGAAAACAGATTAAGGTGTTGATTTCCAAATTCTCTCATTTGGAGGTGCAGGAATAAAATGGTCCGAGACAATCTCACCTTCTTGGGCCTCCTAAGATTTTTAGACATTAAAATTCGTCCCTTTTCAGCAACTTTCATTTCAATACCAAGAAGGGGAAAACAGCGCTCTGGATCATCAACATTTATGCATAGGACGAAGGAGAAAGCCCTCTGATATGGCTAGATAAGGACATAGAGCAGAGTTAGCAAAGGTGAATGTAAACTGTGCAAGGCAAGTAACAGTCACACTACAGTCAAATGACCTCCAGTAAAGAAAAATCACTCAGCCACCTTGTCCTACTTTTCTTTTTGCTGAGTGTCTTGAGAAATGTTTCTCTAAATAATAATAATAGAGAGAACAATGAAAGAGAGGTGATAAATGGTGACCCACACAGTTCTGTCAGAGCACACAGAGATGCACCATGGTGAGCGGATGCATAAGATGGGCAGCTACCGCTCGATCCCAGCTAGTTTCTGGCAAGAGGGAGCATGAACTCGCTGTTGCCTGATCTTCCTATTTTTCAAGAGAAGCTGAAAGTCAGGGTTTTTGCATGAAATCTTTTGATGTTTTAGGTATGCTCAAAGATTTTAAAACAACACAGGTCAAACCTAAAAATGGCTGGGCGCAGTGGCTCACACCTGTAATCCCAACCCTTTGGAAGCCGAGGCGGGTGAATCACTTGAGGTCAGGAGTTCAAGACCAGTCTGGCCAACATGGTGAAACCCAGTCTCCGCTAAAGACACTAAAATTAGCCAGGTGCAGTGGTGGGCACCTATAATCCCAGCTACTCGGGAGGCTGAGGCAGGAGAATCACTTGAACCCGGGGGCAGAAGTTGCAGTGAGTTGAGATCACACCACTGCACTCCAGCCCAGATGACAGAGTGAAACTCTGTCTCAAAAAAACAAAACAAAACAAAACAAAAACAAAAAACAAACAAACAAAACCTAAAAATTACCTTTAGGTCATAGATCACCAGTTCCTGACTTCCAGAGTATGAGGCTAAACTCATTCTTGTATCTCTGGAGCAAGAGCCAATAGTAACAAGGAAGTGACCAGAGATGAGAGATTCTAGAGATGAAGATGGGCAGCGGAGGGGAGGTAGTATGAAACCTGGAAGAACTAGGATCACCAGTCTCCAGGGCTTGAGGTAGAAAACAGATGCTTTGGGTTTCATATTTTAATATTCAATAAATGTTTGTTGAATGCCTGTTCTATGTCAGAAAATATGCCAAATAAACTTTCCGAGGCCACTTGGTTCTCTAATTTTTTGGTTTTGTGATATAATTTTTTTAACAAATAACAAAAAATGTCGGAGTATACATATTCACACGTATAGGATTATCTGTAGTACAAACATAACATTTAAAGAACAGTAATAAAATGAACACCCATCTATCTACCTCCCACTTTAACAGACAGACTATTATGTGGACTTTTGGTTTGTTGTATGTTCTTTCCAAATTGCTTCCTTCTTTCATGCCCAGATGCTGTGATTTGAATGTGTCTTCTCCAAAATTCAGGTATTAAAACTTAATGGTCAATGTGATAGTATGAAGCGGTGGGGCCTTTAAGAGGTGTTTTGGTCATGAAGGCTTCTCCCATCATGAATGGGATTAAGTCTCTTACAAAAGAGGCTTCACATAGCCTTGAGCTCACGTGCCCTCCTTCCTTCCCCCATGTAAGGACACAGCATTGCTTCCCTTTGGAGGATGTAGCGACCAGGTACCATCTCAGAAGCAGAAAGCAGCCCTCACTGGACGACTGAACCTGCTTGAACCTTGATCTTGGACTTCCCAGACTTTAGAACACTGGGAAATACATTTTTGTTTTGCTAGTTACCTAGTCTCAGGTATTCTGCTTTAGCAGCACAAAATGGACTGACTATAATCACTATTTTCTATTTTGTATATATAGCTTCCTTATTTTTTTTTTTTAGTTTTTATAGTTTAATCTAGTTGTTTTCATTTGTTTATACATGATTAATTCTACCATAGTTGTATATATGTATAAACTAGAATATATACATACCTATTATAAATAATGTATTCATATTTCAGGTTGAGAATCCCTTGACCAGAAATGTTTAAAATTTTTTTTTAACTTTAGAGTATTTGCACATACATAATGAAATATCCTAGGTATAGGACTCAAGTCTAAACACAAAAGTTATTTATAGTTTTTATACATCTTACACACATAGCTTGAAAGTAATTTTATTCAATAGTCTAAATAATTTTGTGCACTTGTCACATGTAATCAGGTAGGAAATTTTCTACTTACAGTTCATGTTTTGGATTTTGGATTTCAGATTTTTGAATGAGAGATGCTCAACCTGTACATAGTATAGTATTCTATGTATATGGTGTATTTGTTAACATTGCTTTTTATAGCTGTTTCGTTTTTTCCATATTTGAATTCTATACAAAGGAATTACACCCTATAAATTTTTCTAACTTGCTGTCTTTTTGGTTCAACAGTATTTTTAAATTCATCCCTATTGATATTTATAAATACACTTAACATATTCTCATTGCTGTGTACTTATTTATTCCATTGTATTATGGAATGTGTATATCCATTCTACTATTAAATATTATTTGGGGGTTTCTGGTTTTTTTGCTGTCTTGAACCATGCTGTTATCCACATTTTTATCCATGCTTCCTGAATTAATGAGGATTCTCTAGAGAAACAGAATCAGTAGGCTACATATTCATCTGACATATACCAAGAGGCTATATATATCTATTATAAAGAATTGGCTGACATAATTACAGAGGTGGAGAAGCCACCAGATTACAGCCAGTAAACTGGAGACCCACGAGAACCAATGTGTAGTTCCAGTGAAGAAAAGTCAATATTTTAGTTCGAGTCCAAAGGTTATGAGACTTATGTCTCAGCTCGAAGCAGTCAAGCAGGAGTAGTTCTCTTCTACTCAAGGGAGGGTCATTCTTTTGTTCTATTTAGTGTTGATTAGATGAGGGCTACCTTCCTTAGGTAGGCTAATCTTTTTACACAGTCTACCATTTCAGATGTTAATCTGATCCAAATACACCCTCACAGACACACCCAGAATAATGTTGACCAAATATCTGGTCACCCTGTGGCCTAGTCAAGTTGACACACAAAATTAGTTATCAGACTTCCTGATGCATTCGTGCAAAAATTCCTTAGGAAATATTTTTTAAGTGCAATTGCAGATCATAGAATATGTGCATGTTCAACATCAGTCTGTTTTTCAAAGTGGTTGCACCAATGTACATTTCCTTTTTTTTTTTTTTTTTTTTTGAGATAGAGTCTCACTCTGTTGCCAGGCTGGAGTGCGGTGGCTTGATCTCGGCTCACTGCAACCTCTGCCTCCCATGTTCAAGCGATCCTCCTGTCTCAGCCTCCTGAGTAGCTCGGGTTACTGGCGCCCACCACTATGCCCAGCTAATTTTTGGTATTTTTAGTAGAGATGGGGTTTCACTATGTTGGTCAGGCTGGACTCAAACTCCTGACCTTGTGATCCACCCTCCTCAGCCTTCCAAAGTGCTGGGATTACAGGTGTGAGCCACTGCACCCAGTAGCAATGTACATTTCTACTAGCAATCTATGAGAGTTGCCCTTGCTCCACAAGCTTGGCAACATTTTTGTCAGAATTTTTGACAATGTAATGACTATGAAGTAGAGCCTTATTTTGGTTTGAATATGTATGTCTCTGATTAATAGTGAAGTTGGATGTCATTATATGTTTATAGCTCAGGCATGTTTGCTTTCCTGTGAAATTCTTCAGCTCATTGACAACTTTTCAAAGACTGCACATCTTTTTTCTGATTGAGTTATAAGAGTTCTTTACATAATCTGGAAACTAATCATTTGTCAGTCAGTTGCATGTGTTGCAAATATCCTTTCCTGGTCCACAGTTTATCTTTCCACTTTCTTTATGGTGTCTTTTGATGAATGTAAATTCCGATTCTTAATATTTGCATTTATATTCATTTTTTATATTCATCAATCTTTTCTCTTATAGGTTTTGGTTTTCCCATCTTATTAAAAATTCCTTCTCAATCTTGAGATATTTTCCCTGATTTTCTTCTAAACATTTAAAAATGTTTCCTGTTTGGTGAGAGCAGTGGCTCATGCCTGTAATCCCAGAACTTTGGGAGGCCAAGGCAGGCAGATTGGTTGAGCCCCGGGAGTTGGAGTCTAGACTGGTCAAGATGGCGAAACCCCATCTCAACAAAAAAATATGAAAATCAGCTGGATGTGGTGATGCATGCCTGTGGTCCCAACTACTCTACTAGGGAGGCTGAGGTGGGAAGATAGCTTGGGCGCAGGAGATGGAAGTTGCAGTGAGCCAAGATTGCCCTGCTGCACCCAGCCTGGACAATAGAGTGACAGAGTGAGATCCTGTCTAAAAAAAAAAAAAAAAGAAAAAAGAAATTCCCCTTTCATGAAAGATCTTAAATCACATGGACTTCATTTTTGCACATAATATAAGATAGGAATAATTTTGTTTTCCTATATGGACAGCCAGTTCTTTCCATATATTTTTTAGTTTATTCTTTCCTCACATGGTCCTTTCAACAATCCAGCTCTGTCATGTGCAAATTTCCATGTATATGTAAGCATGTTCCTCTGGTTTTTTTGGCTATCCTTTTGCTGATAATATGCTTTCTTCATGCTACAGATTTACAATAACTTTTGATTTCTGATTGGTGCAGAAAGTCATTTCAAAAGTGTTTTGGTTATCCTTGACCCTTTGCTTTTACATATAAATGTTAGAATCAGTTAATCAATGTTTATAAAAAACGGGATGTTTGGAATACTATTGAACCCATATAACAATTAATACTAAAATACTAAATCTGGCTGGGCATGGTGGCTCACACCTGTGATCCCAGCACTCTGGGTGGCAAAGGTGGGAGCATTACTTGAGGCTAGGAGTTTGAGACCAACCTGGGCAATGCAGTGAGAATCCCATCTCTACAAAAATTTTAAAGATTAGCCAGGTATGGTGGTGCACACCTGTAGCCCCAGCTACTTGGGAAGCTGAAGTGGGAGGACTGCTTGAGCTCAGGAGTTTGAGATTATAGTAAGTGATGATGATGCCACTGAACTCCAGCCTGTGTGAATAATAAATAAATAACAACAACAACAACAACAAAGAAAATATTAAATCTCCCTATTAAAGAACATCATGTATCTCTGCATTTATTTAGATCTTCTTTAATATCTTTAAATAAAATGTAAGTTTTATCTACTTAAAATTCTTAGACATTTTACTTAGATTTATTACTTGATTACTTACAATTTTGTTACCATTTTAAGTAGTCTCTTATATTGTTACATTTTCTAGGTATTTTTGCGTAATTATAGCAAAGTAGTTGACTTCTATATGTCAGTTTTATTTCTGGCAAATTTGCCAAGTTCTCTTATTAGTTCTAATAAATTCTCCAGAAGTCTTTTAGGCCTTCCATGCAGACAATCAGATCATATGTGAATAATAGTTATTTTCCTTGACAATTTGTTTTTTTTTCTTGTCTTATTAGCTAGTCAGGGACTCTGGTATGATATTCGCTAGAAGATATTCTCAAACATCTTTTCTAAAAATCAACTTTTGTCTTGTATTCTATCCATTGTATTTTTAAAAACTATTTTATTGATTTCTGCTCCTGTATTATTTCCTTCATTTTGCTTTCCTTGGGCATATTCTGTTTTTGCTGTTCTACTTTCTTGGTAGGATGCTTAGCTTATTTGTTGTAGCGTTGCTCTTTTTGGATCTACACATCAAAGATCATACACTTCTCTTTACTGCTTTTGCTACCTTTTACATTTTGATAAGTGGGTCTTTATTTGTGTTTCATTTTGATTTCTTCAATTTAAGCATACCTTAAATTTTTTATTATTACATCATGTACCCATTGGTTGATTAGAAGTATGTGAGTATTTTTTTTCAAATTATGCCTTAGTTTTGTAATGTTCTGCATCACAAACAATCTCACTTCTGGGGTAGTCATCACTGTTATGATCAGACCTGAAAATAGTGGCAGCAAAATCTTTAGAGGAACAAAAGAGGAATGGAAATGCAAGTGGATGGAGTAAAATATAATTATTTTAAAATGTGTCTTTACAGATTTTGTTTCTTTAATAAGCAGGTTCTTTGTTATGTTGAATCTATGAAAAAGATCAGTCCCTAGTTACTCAATATTTTTGCACTTCTTTACTCTTTTAGTTTTTTCTTACTTATCCTGAGACTTGGACTATCTTTCTTGAGCTAAGATAATTTTACTACTACCCAAGTGAGGGATTTAGAAGAAATTTCTTCATTTAAAGTGTAATATTCGGTCTTTCTGAGAAAATGGCCTAAGTCAGGAGATCTTTTATATGCTCTCGTTACTCATCTAGCAGCTAACCTCCATCATTGCCATATACCCCATCTTGCCCCTAATTATTACACAGATGATCTAAGGCCAATCCCTTCATTCATTCATGTACTAAATCTCATCCCCTCTAGTCTACCTACGTATATTGCTTCAGCAATTCTCTGCAGCTCTCTTACTTCATCAATGCTTTCCCAGTTATTAGATTATTCCCAACAGCCTACGAATGTGCAGTAATGTGTATAATTGCTAAAAATGAAAACCTCTGGGTCCCACATAGCTCTCCAGCTATAACTCTAGTTCTCCCTCTGTTTCAGAAAATGTCCTTAAAGGAGTTGTTTGTAGGCCCTGACTCTAATCCTCCTGCCCATTCTCTACCCACTAGCCAACTTTTGTATTTCGGAAAATTTGTCAGCACATACAAAAGTAAACAGAATGGTTTCCACTTTCAGTAACGGCCAAGTAGTTCTTATCAGACAAATGACAGCTATACATTCTGAACAAAATATGAAAAACAACTACCTGAAAACTCTGAAGAGTGAAAAGAGTCATGCAGAGATTGAATGGGAGTTGGTACATGTAAGAAAAGTGTGACATGAGGGAAGCTGTCTAATTTTTACAGCTTTTAACCTGCAAGTTGGCACCACATAGGGTAGCTAAAGCCCAGACGGAAACCTGGCTGTCTTACTGGTACAAAAAATTAGAGAACAGAGATCAGGATAACTTGTAAGGGAGGCAGGATGTGAGAGAAAGAAGAGAGCCACAGACAGGAATCTCAAATCTGCATACAAACTTTGTCCAAATCTCTGGATGAACTACACATGCATGGACTAGGCACCAAACAAACCCAACTAAGACTAAAAGAATTGAACTGATATTTCACTGTTTGAAGTTTCTGTTCAGCCGAGTTAGCTACCTGCCAAAGCAAAGCAAAACAAAACAAACAAACCAAAAAGACCAGTACACTTTGGAGGAACATTACAGAATCTAGAGTCTCTTGATGTATTATTCACGATGTCCAGGATTAAAGAGAAAGGGGAAAATGTGACTCATATCAAGAGAAAAAATCAATGTAGACCAACACTGAGAAGACTTAGATGTGGGAGAAGCAGCTATTATAATAAAGCTCAAGGATAGAAATGAAAATATGCTCATAATTAATGAAAACATAGAAAATCTCAGTAGGGAAAAATAAACCATTAAAAAGAACCTAATAGAAATTTAAGAACTGATAAATAGAAGAGTAAAATAAACCTCTATTACTGATCACCCAACTTTTACAATTATGAACTTATTGCCGAATGATGTTGTTTCATCTTTATCTCCATCAGTTTCACTCCTATCACCACAATGTAATTTTGAAGCAAAAGCTCAGACACCACAGCATTGCATATATAAACATTTCAGATGTTTTACTCAAAGATAAGGACCCTTTTCAAAAATCAGTCCACAATACCATAAAAAACCTAAAGCAATATGTCAATACTTTCTTAATGTCCAGTATCTGGTCAGTGTTCAAATTTCCAGTTATATGTCATTGGAAATATATACATACATACATTGTGATGAAATCACCTAATGATGCATTTCTCAGAATATATCTCTGTTATTAAGTGACACTTGGCTTTAATTTAACAAAAAGAGACATGTTCTGAGAAATGCATCACTGGGTGGTTTTGTCACGGTGTGAGCATCATAGAGTGGACTTACATGAACGTAAATGGTACAGCCCACCGCACACCTAGGTGATATGGTAGAGCCTTACTCCCAGGCTACAAACCTGTACAGCATGATCCTGCACTGAATACAGTAGGCAATTATAATTGGCATGGTAACTGTGTATTCAAACATATCTAAACTTAGAATAGGTACTGTAAAAATACAATACAGAAGATTTAAAATGGCACACCTGTATAAGGCACTTACCATGAATGAAGCTTGTAGCTTGCAGGACTGGAAGTTGCTCTCAGTGAGTCAGCGAGTGATTGCAGAATGAATGTGACGGTCCAGCACACTACTGTACACTACTGTAGATTTTATAATCGCTGTGACTTTGTTTACATTAATTTTATTAATTATTTTCTTCAGTAGTAAATTAACAGCTTGCTGTAACTTTTTTACTTGCTAAACTTCTAAATGTTTTAAACTATTTGACTTTTTTGTAATAACACTTAGCTTAAAACACGCATTGTACAACTGTTCAAAAATATTTTTTATATCCTTATTCTACATGCTTTTTTGTTTTTAATTTTTAATATATTTTTGTTTACTTTTCAAACTTAAAAAAAAAAAAACAGACACAAACATACACATTAGCCTAGTCCTATACAGGGTCAGGATCATCAATATCACTCTACATCTTGTCCCACCGAGAGATCTTCAGGAGGAATCACGTGTGTAGAGCTGTCACTTCCTATGATAATTCCTTCTTCTGCAATACCTCCTGAAATATTTGCCTGAGGCTGTTTTCAATTAGCTTCTTTTGATAAGGAGAAAGAGTACACACTAAACTAATGATAAAAAGTATACTACAGTAAATATGTAACCCAGTAACCTCATCACTTATTATCATTATCAAGTGTTATGTACTGTACATAATTGGATGTGCTACCCTATTATACAACCAACAGTGCAGTAGGTTTGTTTACACCAGCATCACCACAAACATGTGAGTAATGCATTGTACTACGTTACAACAGCTACGACATCACTGAGTGATAAGAATTTTTCATCTCCATTATAATCTATGAGACCACCATCATATATATGGTCCATCAGTGACTGAAAAGTCACTGTGCAGTACCTGACTATATTTATCAATTTGGCTATTTGAATAAGAGAACTAATTCAGTAAGGTTCGTGCATTGCGATTGGTTCATGTGTCTCTTGTCATCTATAGGCTTCCCCCTTTATCTTTTTTTTCTTCGATATATCTGTGAAAGAAATCAGATCTTTTGTTCTGCATTTTCTAAGAATCTGGGTATTTCCGATTGTATCCTTACGGTATCATTAATCATGTTCTTTCTTCTGTATCTGTCATACATTGGTCCTTGTATTTAGAAGATTAATCAGATTCAAGTTTATACATTTTAAGATTTTTGATAAAAATACTTCATAGATAGTGATAATATTCTTCCATTGGCAGGCACATAATGTCTGATGGCTTCCTCTTTGTGACATTAGGAGTCATTAATGCTCAACGTCCAAATATTTTAGCTTGTTACAGTTCGCAAAACAGCAGTATTCTTATTCCTTCATTTCCAGCTGGTGAGTTTTAGAAAGTGTAAACTTCCCAACATATGCATTTCGGTACAGTTTGGATAGAAAATACCAGAAGCATGCTGGATGTTCTTTTATTTACCAGTTTTCTTCTAATGTATATCAGAAGTAGCATTTATTCTAGGATGAGATTTGCCCTATTTCTAAAGTTTGGACATTTTGGGATCTGTACTGAATGACTAGCCTATTCTCCACTTTGGTTGGTCAAAACTCGAATGTCTCCTAGATGTGTTCAGACTGCCAGCTCTCCAGGACTTGTGCATTTCCTTATCTCTCAGAATTGCCCTAGGCATCTGGACTTAATATTCAGTCATAGACTCAGACACCCCTAGCCATATTTCTGAAGCTTTTTGTATGCTCAACTCCTTTCCAGTACTCTGCCTGTCAAATTCCAGATTTTTCCATCTGTCTAACTTCAATCCCTGTCTTTTGAACTGAGAGCTTGGGACACTAATTTTGTTTCTTTCCTCTCCAGGATCCAGTCCTGTATTGCAGACTGTACAGTGTTTAAAAATAGAGGTTCAAATATTTCACCCTGTTTTTTAGGTGTTTGTAGCAAGAGGTTTAGTGTGGAACCAGTTAGTGCATCATGGTGAAACTCTCACAAGTCCTTCTGGCATGACTTCAGGAACCAGCAAGCTTCTCTGCTAGCTGATATGACACAATGTCTCCAGTTAATCTTGTACATTTTGGCTGCAGATTTTGCATCAGTGTTTTTCTCTAAGGATCTCTTGTACCTTTCTTTTATGGGAAATAGTATTTGAAGACTACGACCTGGGTGCTAGAGAAATGCATTGCTTCTGAGTTATTTTTTGTTTCTAGGTTTTTCCAGTTGCCAGAGCTAGGATTTATCTAGATTAATACCTGCACTGACAGCTATATGTAGATATACAAATCTTTTATATTATTTCTTCCTGAACCCACTCCATCAGGTTTTTATTATTATTATTATTATTATTATTATTATTATTATTATTATTATTTTATTATACTTTAAGTTCTAGGGTACATGTGCACAATGTGCAGGTTTGTTACATATGTATACATGTGCCATGTTGGTGTGCTACACCCATTAACTTCGTCATTTACATTAGGTATATCTCCTAATGCTATGCCTCCCCCCTCTTCCCACCCCATGACAGGTGCCAGTGTGTGGTGTTCCCCACCCTGTGTCCAAGTGTTCTTACTGTTCAATTCCCACCTATGAGTGAGAACATATGGTGTTTGGTTTTCTGTCCTTGCGATAGTTTGCTCAGAATGATGGTTTCCAGCTTCATCCATGTCCCTAGAAAGGACATGAACTCATCCTTTTTTATGGCTGCATAGTATTCCCCAATGGAACAGAACAGAGCCCTCAGAAATAATACCACACATCTGTAACCATCTGATCTTTGACACACCTGAAACTGGATCCATCAGATTTTTACACAATCTCTGTACCAGAACTTTTATTATGAAGACCACCAATGTCCTTCTGTTTTCTAAATCCCTTGGTCAATTCTCAGTCTTTTATGTTTTTGACCTATCAATGGCCTTTGACACAGTTGATCCCTCTCCCTCTTCTGAATTGCTTTATTCCTTTATCATTCCAGGATATCATCATTTTCTACTCAGTATCTCCACTTGGATAGCCCAAAGGTATCTCATAGTTAACATGTCCACACACGCACTCTTGATTTCCCTCCTGATATTTTCTTTTTGCATAGTATTTTTCATCGCAATAAGTAGTAACTCTACCCTTCCAGTTTCTCAGGGACAAATCTTGGAACAAGTCTTGACTCCCCTTTTTTCTAGACCTTAGATTCTATCCATTGAATCTAATTCTCTTGGCTCCACCTTTAAACTATATCTAGGACTTGACTTCTCACAACTTCCATCATTACAATCCTGTAATCAGCCACCATTATTTCTTGACTGCATTATTGCAATAGTCTCCTATCTCATCACCCTATTGCCAGACTTACCTATGAAGCCTCAGCCAGAATAATCTCATTAAAATGTAAGTCATGTCATATTATAGCAGCACCCCAAATCCTTTGAAATCTCCTATCTTTGGAGGGGAAAAAAAAAACATTATTCAAATGGCTCACAAGACTCTACATGACTTATATTTTCACCTCCTCTGACTTTACCTTCTTTTATTCTCCCCTCACTCCCTCTACACCAGCCAGACTGTCCTCCTTTTTATATCTTGAGCATGCCAAAGATGCTCCTCCCTTGGGAGTTTGTACTTGTTACGGCCAGGACCAGGAGTACTCTTCTTCCAGATATTTTCGTGCCTCATTCTTCTCCTCCTTTTGGGCACCTTCTCTGTAGCATTTATCATTATCTATCATCCCACATAATTTCCTTATTTATTGGTTTAGTATATATTCTTTGTCACTAGACTCTTAGTTCCATGAGGACAAGAACACATCGGAAATTTAATATGTTGTTTAAAGAATGAATGAACAAATATTTACTGAGCACCTACTATGTGCCAGGGACTGTGCTGCTTTCTAGTACATGTATATAACATATAATCCTTGCCCTCAAAGGAAGTGGGAGAGGCAAATGAGCAAAAGCCAAAGTTTTTGACGCTAGTCTTGCGCTTCCATGCATCTAGTGTATTGTTATGACTACATGGCCCTTTGACCTTTGTGAAAACCAGCCTCTAAAAATAGCCCAGGGAGCCAGCTCTGAGAAAGCCAAACTGGGAATTGATGCCACCTCTTTTCGTAGCTTTAGCATAATCCAAGAACCTTTCTGCTTCTGTTTCCCCAGCTGTAAAATAGGATTAATAGTTCCTGCTTCACAGGAGTCTTTTGAGGATTCTTTCATTCATGTAGTAATATTTATTGAAAATGGTAAGTGCTAAGTAGTATTATGCCTAATTAATTAGGTCCTCATCTCCCTGGTGTGGGCTATGGTGTCTGGCTGGTCATTAATAAAATATGCTGGAAGCTTTGCAGATTTTGCTTTCAGAGCTTTCCTGATGGCTGCATACTCAGTGCACGAATTGAGCATCCAACCTTGTAGTTAAATATATACAGCTGCTTGAGTTCTACCACGCTCACATTTGTTTAGTTCTCAGACAATACAAAATTGGAAGGTGCTGAAAACACCAGTTGAGAAAGAAATACTACAGAGGATCCCAGGGTGCTTAGTAATAAAACCAGGAAATAAAACTAAGTCTCAATTTGAAATTTGCCAGATAATACCAATGGGAATCCTAACACCTCTTCTGAAAAATTCAAGTGGGAGTGAGATAATAGTCAAATAATAAGCTATATTATAACTAGGTACCATGGACTACATTGTAGGGGGAATTATAAAAGGATGTAGGATAAGACACCAGTAATGAATTATATTTATATTAATGTTATATCACAACACAATAAAAGATTTTTTTTTCTGAGAATATACTTACAATAAGACTATTTTAATCTGGGTTCCCCAGAAAGCAGAGCCTATCTGCTATTATTTTACAATAACATGCAATCCTAAAGAGCAGGCATGAGGCAAACACAAAGTGAAGCAGAGAAGGAGGTGTCTTCGTTCATTTTGTGCTGCTATAAGAGCATGACACAGACTGGATAATTTACAATGAATGAAAACGTATTGACTCACGGTTCTGGAGACTAGGAAGTCCAAGATCAAGGGACCAGCATCTGGTAAGAGTCATGTGCTGTGTCATCCCACAGTGGAAGGCAGAAGAGCAAGAGGGGGCTGAACTCATCCTTTAAAAAAAGTCCATTCCCATAGCATTAATCCATTCATGAGGATGATGCCCCATGACCCAAACACATCCCACTGGGCCCCACTTCCCAATACCTCCAAACTGGGGATCAGGTTTCCAACACATGAACTATGAACTTCCAGGGACACATTCAAACCATTGCAGAGGGGCAGCCGATCCTAGAATGGGTTACCAAGCTGGCCATTGCTACATACAAGTGATGACTCAATGCGTGGGAACACATCCTTCTGTCCTTTCTTAGAAGACATCATAAAATTGTTGAATCTCAGAACTTACATCTTATGTATTCATTCAAAGATTCCCACCTTCCTGAGCCTTCCAACCCTTTCACACTATGTCAAGGAAATTCTGTCTTGATGTCATTTACTGTTTGATCATCATTGTATGCAAGTTTCAAGGGGCCATTCCAAGAAGCTACTATGACTGGTTCCAGGAATTCTTGACAAAAGTGTGTGTTTCACGTCAAAAACAGTTCCTGCTTTATGGGAGTCTTTTGAGGATTCTTTCATTCATGTAGTAATATTTATAGAAAATGGTAAGTGCTAAGTAGTAGTATGCCTAATTAATTAGGTCCTCACCTCCCGGGTGTGGGTTATGGTGTTTTCATGTCAATAAGATCTCCCCTGTGTAGCCTTATACTGCATGGCCTCTGTCCCCATCTGAGTCAGACATACTGTTTTAGAGTTGGCAGGATGGAATATTTAATACTATCTCCTACCTAGTGGAAGAATTCTTCCTGAAATACTGTTCAGCGGCAGTCATTGTTTGCATAATTCAGTGACAAGGTGTTTACCACCTCATAAGGACACCTATTCCATATTCTCATTATTCCTAATAGATAATTCTTCTTTCTGTTGGTCAAAAAAATCAATCAACCTATAATTTTCAAGTATCTTTAATTTGTCTTCTCTATTCTTTGTTTATTTGACTTCTCTTCAGCTTTGTATATTATGTCTGGAAGAATTTTTTTTTTTTTCTTAGAAGCCTATCTTCTCCCAGCTTTTATGATTCTCTATTTTTACTTTTATAGCTATAGGTATTTTGTATCAAGTCTCTTTTGTCAGGTTCTCCTGAATTTGTCCCTAAATGACCATATTTCCCAGGCTGCTTCTTTGGTCACCTGGTTTTCTCCACCAACACATACATCCTGTGTGTCCTCATATAAATATCTAACTTCAGCTTCCAACTCCTGGTTCTTCATGTCTGACACAGAGCGCTCAGATAGTCCAAGCTTTGAGTTTTCAATCTCTGCTGAATATCTTTACTCGGATGTTCCATAGGCTCCACAAGTTGAAAGTGTTCCAAACAGGACTCAGATTCTTTTTGTGCCCAATCTGCTGCTTCTGCTATTCCCCTATGCTGGTGAATGGGACTACCAGGCAATTATCTATTGCTATGGTTTGAATGTGTTCTCCTCAAAATTCATGTTAAAATTTAATCCCCATTGTGGTGGTTTTAAGAGGTGGAACCTTTGGGAAGTGATTAAGTGATGAGGGCTCTGCCTTCAGGAATGGATTAGTGCCTTGTAAAAGGGCTGAAGGGAACTAGCTCAGACCCTGTTTGCTCTTCAGCCCTTCTGCCAGGTAAGAACAAAGCCTTCTCCCCTTCTGCAATAAGAAGATGTAGCAAGAAGACCCTCACCAGCTACTGAATGCAAGCACCTTTATCTTGGATGTCTCAGCCTCCAGAACCATACGTTTCCATTATTTATATTTATTTTATTTTATTATTTCTTTGAGATGGAGTCTTGCTCTGTCACCCAGGCTGGAGTGCAGCGGCGCAATCTTGGTTCACTGCAAGCTCCGCCTCCTGGGTTCACGCCATTCTCCTGCCTCAGCCTCCCGAGTAGCTGGGACTACAGGCGTCTGCCACCACGTCCAGCTAATTTTTTGTATTTTTTAGTAGAGACGGGGTTTCACCTTGTTAGCCAGGATGGCCTCGATCTCCTGACCTCAAGATCTGCCCGCCTCGGCCTTCCAAAGTGCTGGGATTACAGGTGTAAGTCATCACACCCAGCCTCCATTATTTATAAATTATGCATTCTGCAATGTCTTGGTATAGCCACACAAATAAACTAAGACATTTACCCAAGCCAAAATTTTATAACAAAGCCTAGATGACTTTCTTCCTTCACAAGTCTGCCTTCTGTGTACACCCTGAATGGATTCTAAATTCTTAAAAATATTTCTACTCAATTAGGTAAGTGCTCAAACAGACTTTTAGTAGTAAATTTATTATGCCTCAAAACCCTGTTTTTGAGGAATGGAGGTGGAACAAGATTGCCAAATAGACGCCTCTACCAATTGTCCTCCCTGCAGGAATGCTAAATTTAACAACCATCTACAGAAGAAAGCACCTTTATAAGAACAAAAAAACAGGTGAGTGATCACTGTACCTGGTTTTAACTTCATATCACTGAAAGAGGCACTGAAGGAGCAAAGAAAGACAGTTTTTCATTGCCAGTGCCACTCCTCTCCCTCCCACAGCAGTGGCAGTGTGGTGCGGAGACAGAATCTGTGCATTTGGGGGAAGGAGAGCATGGTGATTGTGCAATTTTGCATTGGAACTCAGCACTACCCTGTCACAGCGGAAAGCAACACTGGGCAGAACTCAGCCAATGCCCATGGAGGGAGCATTTAGACCAGGTTTAGCCATAGGAAAATCGCCCACCCCAGCAGTTGCAACTTGAGTTCTGGTAAACCTCACCACCATGAGCTAAAAGGCTCTGGGGTCCTAAATAAACTTGAAAGGCTGTCTAGGCCATAAGGATTGCAACATCTAGGCAAATTCTATGGCTGTTCTGGGCTCGGAGACAGTGGACTTGCACGACATGACCTAGTGAGACAGCAGCCTGGGCGGCCAAGGGAGTGCTTGCACCACCTTCCTCCCTCAACCCCAGGCAGCACAGCTCATGGCTCTGAAAGGGACTCCTTCTTCCCACCTGAAGAGAGCAGAAGGGAGAGTTAAGAGGACTTTGTCTTGCAACTTGGATACAAGCTCAGCCACAGTAGGACAGTACACCATTCAGAGTCCTGAAGCCCCCATTCCAGGCCCTCGCTCCTGGATGACGTTTCTAGAAATACTCTGGGCCAGAAGGGAGCCTGCTGCCTTAAAGGAAAGGGACCAGTCCTCAAAGGATTCATCACCTGCTGACTAAAGAGCCCTTGGGCCCTGAAAATGAGCAGTAATAGCCAGGTGGTACACACTGCGGGACTTGGGTGAGACTCTGAGACATGCTGGCTTCAGGTGTACCCCAGCACATTGCCAGCTCTGGTGGCTATGGAGAGAGACTCCTTCTGCTTGAGAAAAGCAAAGAAGAGTAAAGGGCACTTTGTCTTGCACCTTAGGTGCCAGCTCACAGTGGCATAGAGAACTAAGTGGGATCTTGGAGTCCCCAGTTCTAGGCCTAGGCTATTGGACAGCATTTCTGGAGCTGCCCTGGGCCAGAGGAGAGCCCACTGCCCTGAAGGGCGAGTTTCAGGCCTGGAAGCATTCACCACAGCTTGCCGAAGAACCCTTGGGCCTTAAGTGAACATTGGTGGTAGCCTGGCAGTACTCCGCATGGGCCTTTCGTGGTGGCCGTGGGGCGAGACTCCTCTGCCTGTGGAAAGGGGAGGGAGGAATGGAAAGGACCTTGTTTTGTGCTTTGCATGCCAGCTCAGATGCAGTAGAATAGAGCACCAGCAGATTTCTAAGGTTTCTGACTCCAGGCCCTGGCTCCCAGATGGCATCTTTGGACCCGCCCAGGGCCCAAAGGATCCCACCATCCTTAAGGGAAGGACACAGTCTGACTGACTTTGCCATCTGCTGATTGTAGAGCCCTAAGGCTTTAAGCAAACATAGGTGGTAGCCAGGTAGTGATTATAGCAGGCCTTGAGCAAGAGTCAGTGCTGTGCTGGCTTCAGGTCTTACCCAGCATAATCCCAGTGGTGGTGGCCAAAGTGGTGCTTGTGTCATTCCTCCACCTGCTCCAGGCAGCTCAGCACAGACAGAAACTCCACTGTTTTGTGCAAACATAAAAAAAGAACAAGACTCTCTGCCTGGTAATTCAGAGTATTCCAGATCTTATCCAAGATCTGGATATTTTGTGTCTGGAAAAATATTTCTTTCTTTCTCACATTTGAAGGATGTTTTCACTGGATATACTATTCTAGAGTAAAATTTTTGTTTCCTTTGGCACTTATCCAAGATCACCAAAACAGTACTTCTACAAGTCTGCAGGAAGCACAGCATTATGGGCTTGGTGGTAATACAGATATAACCGCAGTGATCGGAAACTCAGATCACAACACCCAAGTCACTTTGAATGTCTAAAAACCTTTTTCCCCAAAAGATGGGTACAGACAAGCCCAGACTGCAAAGGTGACAATAAATACCTAACTATTCTATGCCCAGACACCAATGAACATCCACAAGCATCAAGACTGTCCAGAAAAGTATGATCTAACCAAATGAAGTAAATAAGGTACTGAGGACCAATCCCAGAAAGAGAGAGATTTGTGACCTTTCAGACAGAGAATTCAAAATTGCTGTGTTGAGGAAACTCAAAGACGTTCAAGATAACACAAAGAAGGAATTCAGAATCCTATCAGATAAATTTAGCAAAGAGATTAAAATAATTAAAAGAATCAAGCAGAAATTCAGGAGTTGGAAAAAAATGCAATTGACATCCCGAAGAATGCCTCAGAGTCTCTCAACAGCAGGATAGATCAAGTAGAAGAAAGAGTTAGTAAGCTTAAAGGTAGGCTATTTGAAAATACAGAGTCAAAGGAGCCAAAAGAAACAAGAATTTTAAGAAATGAAGCACACCTACGAAATCTAGAGAATAGCCTCAAAAAAGCAAATCTAAGAATTATTGACCTTAAGGAGGAGGTAGAGAGAGATAGGGGTAGAAAGTTTATCCAAAGGGATAATGACAAAGAACTTCTCAATATTCAAGTACAAGAAGGTTATAGAAAACCAAGGAGATTTAACCCAAAAGATATCAATATTCAAGTACAGGAAGGTTATAGAAAACCAAGGAGATTTAACCCAAAGAAGACTACCTCAAGATATTTAATAATCCAACTCCCAAAGGTCAAAGAAAAAGAAAGGATCCTAAAAGCAGCAAGAATAAAGAAACAAATAATATACAATGGAGCTCCAAAACATCTGGCGGCAGACTTTTCAGTGGAAACCTTACAGACAAGGAGAGAGTGGCATGACATGTTAAAGTGCCAAAGGAAAAAAAAATTTACCCTAGAATAGTATATCCAGTGAAAACATCCTTCAAATGTGAGAAAGAAAGAAAGACTTTTCCAGGCAAAAAAAACACCAGACATGTCCTACAAGAAATGCTAATGAGAGTTCTGCAATCTGAAGGAAAAGGATGTTAACGAGCAATAAGAAATCATCTGAAGGTACTTCGTCACTGGCGACAGTAAGTACACAGAAAAGCACAGAATGTTGTAACACTGTAACTGTGGTGTGTAAACTTGAATCCCAAGTAAACAAACTAAAAAATGAACCAATAAAAAATAATAACTACAACTTTTCAAGACATAGTACAGTAAGATATAAACAGAAGTAAGCAAATGTTAAAAGGCGAGGGTGACAAAGTTAAAGTGTACAGATTTTATTTTCTCTTTGTTTGTTTGTTACTTCGTTCGTGCCATCAGTGTTAAGTTGTCATTGGTTTAAAATAATGGATTATGAGATAGTATCTGCAAGCCTATGGCAACCTCAATCAAAAAACGTACAATGGATACACAAAATATCAAAAGCAAGAAATTAAAATATACTGCCAGAAAAAAATCACCTTCATTAACTGGATGACAGGAAGAAAGAAAAGAATTAAGGAAAGACCACAAAACAACCAGGAAACAAATAACAAAACGGCAGGAGAAAGTCATTACTTATCAGTAATAACATCAAATGTAAATGGGCTAAATTCACCAATCAAAAGACATAAAGTGACTGGATGAATTAAAAAAAAAAAAAGACCCAATGATCTGCTGCCTAGAAGGAAAACACTTAACCTATAAAGACATACATAGACTGAAAATAAAGGGATGGAAAAAGATATCCCATGCAAGTAGAAACCAAAAAAGAGCAGAAGTAGCTACACTTACATAAGACAAAAACAGATTTCAGGACAAAAACTATAAAAAGAGACAAAGAAGTTCATCGTATAATGACAACGTGGTCAATTCAACAAGAGGATATAACAATTTAAATGTATATGCACCCAACACTGGAATACCCAGATGTATAAAGCAAATATTATTAGAGCAAAGGAGAGAGATAGGTCCCCATACAATAGTAGCTGGAGATTTCAACACCTCACTTTCATTGGACAGATTATCTAGACAGAAAATCAACAAAAAAAATCAGGCTTAATTTGCACTGTAGACCAAATGGACCTAATAGACATTTACCAAATATTTCATCCAAGAGCTACAGAATACACATTCTCCTCAACATATGGATTATTCTCAAAGATAGATCATATATTAGGCCACAAACAAACCTTAAAACATTTTAAAAATTTGAAATAATAACAAGTATCTTCTCTAAACACAAGGGGATAAAACTAGAAATCAATAACAAGAAAAGTTTTGCAAACTATACAAACACGTGGAAATTAAACAGTATGCTCCTAAATGACCAGTGGGTCAATAAAGAAATTAAGCAGAAAATTAAAAAATTTCTTGTAATAGGCCAGGTGTAATGGCTCCTGCCTATAATCCCAGCACTTTGGGAGGGTGAGGTGGGGTGGATCACCAGAGGTCAAGAGTTCAAGACCAGCCTGGCTAACATGGTGAAACCCTATATCTACTAAAAATACAAAATTTGCCAAGCGTGGCAGCAGGCGCCTGTAATCCCAGCTACTTGGGATTACTCAGGAGGCTACTACTTGGGAGGCTGAGGCAGGAGAATCACTTGAACTGAGAGGCAGAGGTTGCAGTGAGCCAAGATTGCACCATTGCATTCTAGCCTGGGCAACAAGAGTGAAACACTGTCAAAAAAAGAAAAAAAAAAAAAAAAAAAAAGAAGAAGAACGAAAGAAAAAAAATCCTTGAAACACCTGATAATGGAAATACACATACCAAAACCTGTGAGACACAGCAAAACAGTACTAAGAGGCAAGTTTATACCTTTAAGTGCCTACATTAAAAAAGTAGAAAAACTTCAAATAAACAATCATCTTAAATAACTAGAAAATCAAGAGCAAAGCAAACTTAAAATTAGTAGAAGAAAAGAAATAATAAAGATCAGAGCAGAAATAAATGAAACAAGGAAAACAAAATAAAAGATCAACAAAATGAAAAGTGGGTTTTTTGAAAAGATAAACAAAATTGACAAACCTTTAGTGAGACTTAAAAAAGACAGAAGGCACAAATAAATAAAATAAGAGATGAAAAAGGACACATTGCAACTGATAACACAGAAACTCAAAGGATAATTGGGGCCACTATGAGCCATTATACGTAATAAATTAGAAAACCTAGAAGAAATTGACAAGTTCCTAGAAAAATTCAACCTACCAAGATTGAACCCTGAAGAAATCCAAAACCTGAACAAATAATAAGTAAAAAAAATCGAAATCATAATAATCTCCGAGCAATAAAAAGCCCAGGACCTGGCGGCATCACTGCTGAATTCTACCAAACATTTAAATAACCAATACCAATTCTATTTAAATTATTCCAAAAAATAGAGGAGAAGGGAAAATGTCCAAACTTATCCTATAAGGTCAGTATTACCCTGATACAAAAACCAGACAAAGATATGTCAAAAATAGAAAACTACAGGCCAGTATCACTGATGAATATTGATGCAAAAATCCTCAACAAAATACTAGCAAATCGAATTCAACAACTAATTAAAAAGACCATTCCTGATGACCAAGTGGCATTTATCCCAGGGATACAATGATGGTTCAACATACGCAAATCAATCAGTGTGATAGCTCATATCCACAGAATGAAGGACAAAAACCATATGATCATTTCAATTGATGCTGAAAAAGCATGTGATGAAATTCAACATCCCTTCATGATAAAGGCCCTCAAAAAACTAGATATTAAAGAGCATACTTCAACATAATAAAAGCCACATGTGACAGATCCACAGCGAGTATAATACTGAATGGGGAAAAACTGAAAGCCTTTCCTCTAAGATCTTTAAGAAGACAAGGATGCCCACTTTCACCACTGTTATTCAACATAGTATTAGAAATCCTAGCTAGAACAATTAGACAAAAGAAACAAATAAAGGGCATCCAAACTGAAAAGGAAGAGTCAAGTTATCCTGCTTGCAGATAATATAATCTTATATTGAGAAAAACCTAAAGACTTCACCAAGAAACTATTAAAACTTAACAAATTCAGTAAAGTTGCAGAATACAAAATGAACATACAAAAATAGAATTTCTTTTTGCTAACAGCAAATAATCTTCAAAAGATATAAAAAAGAATTTATAATGGCTATAAATAAAATTAAGTACCTAGGAATGAACTTAACCAAAGAAGTGAAAGATCTCTACAATGAAAACTATAAAATATTGATGTAAAAAATTGAAAAGGACACAAAAAATGGAAAGATATTCCATGTTCATATATTAAAAGAATAAATATTGTTAAAATGGCCATACTACCCAAAGCAATCTACAGATTCAATGCAATATCCATCAAAATACCAATGACATTTTCACAGAAATAGAAAAAAAATCCTAAAATTTATATGGACCCCCCCCCCCAAAAAAAAATACCCAGAATAGCCAAATCTATCCAAGCAAAAGAACAAAACTGGATGAATCACGCTGACTGACTTCATATTACACCACAGAGCTATAATAATAAAAATGGCATGATACTGGTATAAAATCAGACACATAGACAAACGAAACAGAATAGAGAACCCAGAAAAAAAAAATCCATATGTCTATAGTTAACTCATTTTTGACAAAGGTGCCAAGAACATACATTGAGGAAAAGATGGTGCCTTCAAATAATTGGTGCTGTGCAGAAGAACGAAACTAGACCCCTCTCTCTCTCACTATATACAGAAATCAAACCAAAATAGATCAAAGACTTAAATCTAACACCTCACACTATGATACTGCTACAAGAAAACACTGGGGAAATACTCTAGGACATTCATTTAGGCAAGGATTTCTTGAGTAACATCCCACAAGCATAGGCAACCAAAGAAAAGATGGACACATGTGATCACATCAATTAAAAAGATTCTGCACAGCAAAGGATACAATCAACACAGGGATAAGACAACCCACAGAATGGGAGAAAATATTTGCAAATTATCTATCTGACAAGGGACTAATAATCTGAATGTATAAGGAGTTCAAACAGCTCTATAAAAAAATCTAATAATACAATTTTTAAAATGGGCAAAAATCTTAACAGATATTTCTCAAAAGAAGACATACAAATGGCAAACAGGTATATGAAAAGGTGCTTAACATCATTGATCCTCAGAGAAATGAAAATCAAAACTACAATGAGATAATACAACCTTAGTTAAAATGGCTTTTATCCAAAGACAGGCAATAACAAATGCTGACAAGGATATGGAGAAAAGAGAACTCTCGTACACTCTTGTTGCTAATGTAAATTAGTACAACCACTATGGAGAACAGTTTGGAGGTTCCTCCAAAAGCTAAAAATAGAGCTACCATATGATAGTAACCCTACTGCTAAGAATATACCCAAAAGAAAGGAAATCAGTATATCACAGCTATATCTGTACTCTCATGTTTATTGCAGCACTATTCACAATAGCCAAGATCTGGAAGCAACCTAAGTGTTCACCAAACAGATGAATGGATAAAGAAAATGTGGTACATGTACACAATGGAGTACTGTTCAGCCGTAAAAAGAATGAGATCCCAGACCCAGTCAAGGGATTATAGATGAAACTCCCATCTCTCTGGGACAGACCACCTGGAGGAAGGAACGGCTGTGGGGGCAGCTTCAGCAGTCTTAAAGGTTCCTGCCTGCTGCTTCTGAAGAGAGCAGTGGATCTCCTAACACAGCGCTTGATCTCTGCTAAGGGACAGACTGCCTCCTCAAGTGGGTCCCTGATCCCTGGGCCTCCTGACTGAGAGACACCTCCCAGCAGGGGTCAACAGACACCTCATACAGGAGAGCTCTGGCTGGCATCTGGCGGGTGCCCCTCTGGGATGAAGCTTTCTGAGGAAGGAACAGGGAGCAATCACTGCTGTTCTGCAGCCTTTGCTGGTGATACCCAGGCAAACAGGATCAGGTGATCCCCCAGCAAACTCTAGCAGACCTGCAGCAGAAGGGTCTGTCAGAAGGAAAACTAACAAACAGAACAGCATCAACATCAACTAAAAGGACGTCCACTGAGAAACCCCATCTGAAGGTCACCAACATCAAAGACCAAAGGTAGATAAATCCATGAAGATGAGGAAAAACCAGTGCAAGAAGACTGAAAATTCCAAAAACAAGCACTCCTCTTCTCCTCCAAAGGATTGCAGCTCCTTATCAGCAAGGGAACAAAACTGGATAGAGAATGAGTTTGATGAACTGACAGAAGTAGACTTCAGAAGGTGGGTAATAACAAACTCGTCCGAGCTAAAGGAGCATGTTCTAACCCAATGCAAGGAAGCAAAGAACCTTGGAAAAAAGTTAGATGAATTGCCAACTAGAATAACAAGTTTAGAGAAGAACATAAATGACCTGATGGAGCTGAAAAACCCAGCACAAGAACTCCACGAAGCAAACACAAGTATCAATAGCCAAATCAATCAATTGAAAGAAAGGGTATCAGAGACTGAAGATCAACTTAATGAAATAAAGCGTGAAGGCAAGATTAGAGGAAAAATAATGAAAAGGAATGAACAAAGCCTCTAAGAAATATGGGACTATGTGAAAAGACTAAACCTACGTTTGATTGGTGTACTTGAAAGTGACGGGAAGAATGGAGCCAAGTTGGAAAACACTCTTCAGGATATTATCCAGGAGAACTTCCCCAACCTAACAAGACAGGCCAACATTCAAATTCAGGAAATACAGAGAACACCACGGAGATACTTCTCAAGAATAGCAACCCCAAGACACATAATTATCAGATTCACCAAGGTTGAAAGGAAGGAAAAAAATGTTAAGGGCAGCCAGAGAGAAAGGTCGGGTTACCCACAAAGGGGAGCCCATCAGACTAACAGTGGTTCTCTTGGCAGAAACCCTACAAGTCAGAAGAGAGTGGGGGTCAATATTCTACATTCTTAAAGAAAAGAATTTTCAAACCAGAATTTCATATCCAGCCAAACTAAGCTTCATAAGCAAAGGAGAAATAAAATCATTTACAGACAAGCAAATGCTGAGAGATTTTTGTCATCACCAGACCTGCCTTACAAGAGCCTCTGAAGGAAGTACTAAATATGGAAAAGAAAAACAAGTACCACCCACAGCAAAAATGAAGCAAATTGTAAAGACCATCAACACTCTGAAGAAACTGTATCAAGTAACCGGCAAAATAGCCAGCAAGAATCATAAAGACAGGATCAAATTCACACGTAACAATATTAACCTTAAATGTAAATGGGCTAAATGCCCCAATTAAAAGACACAGACTGGCAAATTGGATAGTCAAGACCCATCAGTGTGCTGTATTCAGGAGACCCATCTCACATGCAAAGATGCACATGGGCTCAAAATAAAGGAATGGAAGAATATTTACCAAGCAAATGGAAAGTCAAAAAAAAAAAAAAAAAAAAAAAAAAAAAGCAGGGGTTGCAATCCTACTCTCTAATAAAACAGACTTTAAACCAACAAAGACCAAAAGAGACAAAGAAGGACATTCTATAATGGTAAACGGAGCAATTCAACAAGAAGAGTCAACTATCCTAACTATATATGCACCCAATACAGGAGCACCCAGATTCATAAAGCAAGTTCTTAGAGACCTACAAAGAGACTCAGACTCCCACACAATAATAATGGGAGACTTTAACACCCCACTGTCAAAATTTGATAGATCAATGACACATAAAATTAACAAGGATATTCAGTACTTGAACTCAGCTCTGGACCAAGTGGACCTAATAGACACCTACAGAACTCTCCACCCCAAATCAACAGAATATACATTCTTCTCAGCACCACATCGCACTTATTCTAAAATTGACCACACAATTGGAAGTAAAACACTCCTTAACAAACGCAAAAGAATGGAAATCATAACAAATAGTCTCTCAGACCATAGTGCAATCAAATTAGAACTCAGGATCAAGAAGCTCACTTGACACCACATGACTACATGAAAACACAACAACCTGCTGCTGAATGATTACTGGGTAAATAACAAAATTAAGGCAGATATAAATATGTTCTTTGAAACTAATGAAAACAAAGACACAATGTACCAGAACCTCTGGGACACAGCTAAAGCAGTGTTTAAAGGGAAATTTATAGCACTAAATGCCCACAGGAGAAAGTGGGAAAGATCTAAACTCGACACCCTAACATCACAATGAAAAGAACTAGAGAAGCAAGAACAAACAAATCCAAAAGCTAAGATCAGAGCAGAACTGAAGGAGACAGAGACATGAAAAACATTTACGTGGCCAAAAAATATATGAAAAAAAGTTCATCATCATTGATCATTACAGAAATGCAAATCAAAACCACAATGAGATACCATCTCAGGTCAGTTAGAATGATAATCATTAAAAAGTCAAAAAAAAAAAAAAAAAACATGCTGGAGAGGATGTGGAGAAATACGAACGCTTTTACACTGTTGATGGGAGTGTAAATTAGTTCAGCCATCATGGAAGACAGTGTGGCAATTCCTCAAGGATCTAGAACCAGAAATAACATTTGACCCAGCAATCCCATTACTGGGTATATACCCAAAGGATTATACATCATTCTAGTATAAAGACACATGCACATGTACGTTTATTGCAGCACTGTTCACAATAGCAAAGACCTGAAACCAACCCAAATGCCCATCAATGGTAGACTGGATAAAGAAAATGTGGCACATATACACCATGGAATACTAAGCAACCATAAAGAAGGATGAGTTCATGTCCTTTGTAGGGACATGGATGAAGCTGGAAACCATCATTCTCAGCAAACTAACACAGGAACAGAAAACCAAACACGACATGTTCTCACATTAGGAGAAATACCTAATATAGACAACGGGATGATGGGTGCAGCAAACTGCCATGGCACATTTATACATATGTAACAAAACTGCACATTCTGCACATGTATCCCAGAACTTAAAGTATATAAAAAAAATGAGATCCTATCATTTGCAATAACATGGATGGAACCGGAGGTCATTATGCTAAGTGAAATAAGTCAGGCATGGAAAGACAAGCGTCACATGTTCTCACTTGTTTGTGGGATCTAAAAATAAAAACAATTGAACTCATGGACATAGAGAGTAGAAGGATGGTCGCCAGAGATTGGGAAGGTGAGGGGTTATTGGGGATCATTAATAGGTATAAAAATATATTTAGAAAGAATGAATAATATCTAGTATTTGATAGCACAACAGGGAGTGACCACAGTCAATAACAATTTAATTGTACATTTTAAAATATAATAACTTAAAGAATATAACTGGATTGTTTGTAACACAAAGAATAAATGCTTGAGTGAATGGATAACCCATTTACCCAGAAGTGATTATTATATATTTTATGCTTCTATCAAAATATCTCATGTACCCCATAAATATATACACCTACTATGTACCCACAAAAATTAAAATATTTTTAAAAGTAAAAATAAAAACTAGAAAAAAACTGCATTTTTAAAGACTCAGTGTAGATGTCTCTGGATTTTGGTCCTCTATCTTATCATCACTCATATTGTTTTATGCTTCCTTGAGCTAACCTAGTTTTCCACCTATCCCTTATCTTCTGAACCTTCCCAGTATGCCCACTGGAACTGAGTACCATGAATATCAAACTTCATGATATCACCAATCTCTTCTGGTAATATTTCTTATGCTTCTTTTTTCAATTCCCCACAATTCTCCACCTACCCTGTTCTCTTTATCACCAACATACCTCAGGGTTGAGAGGCTACACCATATATTTGATTCTTGACACTAAACTTTGTACATTGTCAAAATTCAATATTTTTAATGAGTGGACCTGTCCCCTTCACTCTTTCCCCATTGCTGCTGCCTTAATTCAGGTGTTCATCAACCATAACTTAGACTACTATAACTACAGTCAATCCCCATTGCTTGCATATTCCATACTTGCTAATTTGTCTACTCACTAAAATGCATTTGTAACCCCAAAGATCAATATTTGCCGTGCTTTCACAGTTATTCCTGGACATGAGCAGAAAGATGGTAAAAAATTGTCACCCAACAGGCCCATTTTTAGCTGTGGTTGGACAAAGCAATGCCCCACCTTCTTGTTTTAGCTCTCATACTGAAAAAAATAACGTTCCTTTCCAGGTCTACTTAATGCTAGTGCCACATATCTTGCGTGTGTGTGTGTGTGTGTTTGGTGGTTCCACGGTTTAAAATGGCCCCAAGCATAGTGCCAAAGTGCTGCCTGGTGTTCCTAAGTACAAGAAGGCTGTGATGTGCCTTATAGTGAAAATGCATATGTGTAGCAGGCTATCCCATCAAGGCTTGTGTATGTACACACTACCATGTTTACACAACGATGAAATCACCTAACAACACTTTTGTCAGAATGTCTCTCTGTCATTAAGCAATACATGATTGCAGTTTTATTTTTACCACTTATTTTATGCTCTTGTGCTTTTTCTGTATATAGTAACACATTCGGTTTCCTCTTCTTGGAATGTTCTCTCTTCTTCCCTGTCCTTCAGCTAGTTAATGCCTACTTATTGCCCTAATTGCCCTTATTGCCTACTATTGCCCTTATTGACTCAGATGTAGTTTTCTCTGTGGAACCTTCACTGACCCCAGTGTATGGTCTGAACACCCTTTCTCTGTGCCCTGGGAATACTTTTAACATAGCACATACTCTGATGCTTGATTTTCCTTGAATTTGTCTCTCACTATACTGAAAAATCTTTCAGAGTAGGAATCATCTCTTTGTTTTTTTTCTACTTAGTACCAAGGACAGTGCCTGGCATATTTAGTACCTTGTAAAAGCTAAGTATGTATTTATACTGTGAATCCAAAATGAATGAATGAATGAATGAGCAGTTTAGTAAAATCTACCCACTTTGAATATTTGAAAAGTTTTCAGGCTAAATATCCTAAGTTTATATACTCTTTCTCAATGGGCACGTTATCCAGATCTTTCTTCATGTCTTGTCACCAAGACCCATTCCAATTATTAAAAGTTAATTTTAAACCACGATACATCTGGAACACTGTGAGCCATGTATGAGATATGGTATTAAGAGTGCAGAGTATAATTGTCTTTTATTTCCTTTGATTAGTACACAATAAATAGAAATGAATGAATGAATGAGTGTTCATGAAGCCTTAAGATTTTTCCCTTGCTTTCTTTTGCCTACATATCACTCTGCTAACTCTCTTTAGTTGCTGTTAATTAAAATCTTTATGTCTTATATACATATATATATATATACCCGAAAGCCACAATGACCCTATTTTTTATTTCATACCTGAAATTTATCAAAATTATTTTAGTATAATCGTTTATTTATTTAGAAAGTCTCCTGACCATATTATCAACTTGTCCAAATTTACACATGTATTTCATGATGGAGATCATACAGTCTAGTGGAGGAGCATAGGTTTAGAGCCGGGGAACTTCAATTCAAATCCCATCTCCACCTCTTGATAGCTGAAAACCTCGGCAAATCACTTAACTTTTCTGAGTCTCATTTTTCTCATCTGTAATTTGGAGATACTGTATTTTTATAGGACTTTTATAAGTGTTGGAGGTAATCACAAAGAGGTTAGCCCAGTGTGTGACATACAGAAGACCTAGAAAAATGACAATAATTTATAAATGCATAACATGAGAGATTTTTTAAATGCCCTCCTGAAATCTAGATAATGCTAAAGCATCAGCCTGAACTTCAGCTGGTAAGCACATCAGAGAAAACTAAATGAGTTTTGGCTGGGTGTGGTGGCTCACTCCTGTAATCCAGCACTTTGGGAGGCCAAGGTGGGTGGAGTCAGGAGTTCGAGACCAGTTTGGCCAACACCATGTTTGTATTTGATTAATACACAAATTAGCTGGACATGGTGGAACACACCTGTAATCCCAGCTACTCGGGAGGCTGAGACAGAAGAATCACTTGAACCTGAGAGATGGAGGTTGTAGACAGCCAAGATCACACCACTGCACTCCAGCCTGGGTGATGCAGTGACACTCCGTGTCAATTAATCAATCAATCAATAAACAGACTAAATGAGTTTAGCCCTCGGCCTGTGTGATCTTAGTTGAAACTTGCCCTGATTCGCTTCTGCTACTTCATGTAGTACAAAGACCTCTTTTAGCACAAAAATTGTAGGTTAGGATAATTTACTGCTCTGGTCTAATTGATTATTATTTATTATCCCCATAAATAGTCCAGAGAAACATGAGGACTTCCCCCTACATTATTAACACATGATAATAGCCAGGGGTGGGGCATATGTACGAAACGATTCTGGGTTCTCAGGAATTACTGATAAGTACTCTATCCACTCTGTTTCCAATCTGGCATTAGCATGCCTTTGCTTATTTTAGCATTTTCTGCTAGCGCTCACCCAGACTCTTGCCTTTCCATCACTCAAGTTGGTTGCTTGCTTTGCAGTTCCCTTTTTCCACTCCTATCCCAACTTTGATTTTTGTTGATTTTTTTTTTTAATTCTTATAGATTTAGCAAGTATAAGTGTAGATTTCTTACATGCATATATTTCATAGTGGTGAAGTCTGGGCTTTTAGTGTAACCATCACCCAAATCGTGGACATTTTACCTGTTAGATGATTTCTCACCCTTCACCATCCTCCCACCCTCCTGCCTTTCAAAGTCTCCAATGTCTATTATTCCACCACATGGCCTTATGTACACATGATTTAGCTCCTGCTTCTAAGAGAACAATTTTGCCTTTAGCAAACAGATGCACTCAACCCTGGAGCAGGTACAAATTTGATCTTCTATTTTCTCTTCTACTTTTTTTCACTTCTTTAAATCATCATAAATCTCACCATTTCCCTCTCCTCTTCATGTTCCAAACAACATCCAAGTGTCATTTGGTATGCTCTGGTCTCAGTGAATCCTTGTCGATTCCCCAAAATGGCTATGTACTTTCAAAAGAGCTATTTAATAATATTCTCTATCACTTTTCTGAGGATTTTTGTTGGGGACAGTATTCTGTTGTTTTTGTAGTATACCATTTTCCACATGTAGAAAATCAGGACATTTACCTATTTCCAGTCTTCTGCCATCACATCTTTTCTCCCTAAATACTAAACGACTACTTCTGCCAGTGTTTCTGAGATCACACCTGTGCAGCCCCCAGTCCCCTGGGGATAATTTTTCTAATCTGGGGACTTAAATTTATTCAAAACACCAGGAGCTCTCTCATCATCTCTTCACCTAATTTGAGCTTTATTTTCCTCTTAACCATGTTTATTCTACTCTTTCCTGCTTGAAGAGCCTTTTTCCTCAATAGAGAAAATAGAAGCAAATTAGGAGATGAGTAGTTCATCTTTCATTGTGTAATTTGTTAGCATAATAAGGGGAAAAATCAAATACTGAATCTGTTTTTCCTTGTTCTTTTTTCATTCTAAGATAGCTTTAAAAGTTTTTTCCACCTGGTCTTTGGCCTTTTTGCATACCTAAGCTTATCCTGAGGTTCAGTTTTGATCAAACTCTCTAGCTTTATTTTTATATTCTGTTTTCATTCTTGGTTATGTATCACTATCTCTATATGTGTTCTTTTTAAACATAAACTCAACAAAACTCCCCAGCAGCCTAAGTAGTTTCCTTCAATCCCTCCCTCCCTTTTGTCATATGTTTATATAATTAAAAATTGAATTTGAGATCTTCATATTTGAGAGTGCCCGCATCCTCACCAGCTTGAGCCATGGAGCTGATTTCTTTGTGGTGGGACCTTCATCCTGTGCTTAAACTGCCATTGGAACAAATCTAGTAAGCTGGTGGGGCAGGACTGCTAGAAGTCTATTGAGCGAGGGACTGAAGAGCTTTATGGCACTGAATGTTACCTATGAGGAGATGAAGGCAGGCATGTCAGCTTGGCCCAAAGGTGAAAACACTGTTCAGAAAAGGAGAATGAGCCTGAGTATGTGTAGGATGGTGGCTGTCACTTGAATTGATTCCTGTCCTTTGTCTAGTGCTCTCTCTCTCTCTCTGTCACACATACACACACACACGTACACACACACACACACATACACACACACACATACACACACATACACACACACACATACACACACATGGAGAGAGAGAGAGTTCTTAGCTGAGGCTATCAGACATATAAATAAACTTGCCTCAAACTCCCAATTCCATGATATGAGAACATCCAAAACCAAATCCTCTTTTGATTTCTGCAAATTCTTAGAATTGGGTCATTTCTGAACACTTCAAGAAGAGTGTGCGTGTATGTGTGTGTGTGTGTGTGCATAAGTGTGTTTGGGGGGATGGATTGCCCAGTCCAAAGTCTTCAGCAAGCAGCTTAGAGGCCAGATCCAGGGAAAATACGAGTTATTATTATTAATGTGATACCTTTGAATTAACAGCATGGTGAATCTCGGGTTGAGAGGGGTCATCTGTTTTTTCCTTTGACCTTGTCAAAAGTTTTCAAGGATAAAGACTCATTATAAACATGTACAAACACATCACTGGTCAATAGGCAAGTATAGCGTGTAGTAGGTGTTTAATAAAAATTATTGAATTAGTAAAAAAAATTCAACTGGTAGACATAAATATAAATAATATGCCACATTATTTGGTTGCCATGAGTTCTAAATGACATAATTATTTTCTCCTAAATTCCCTGTGATGCCCACCTGATCAAATAGTTCTCCCTGGTATTCAGAATTAATTTCAGACATACAGCTCCCTCTCTGTCACTACTTCCTGCTTCTGTGAAATGACACTGTCAGAAGTCAAGTCAAGAATTTATCAGACATTCCACTTTTAGCAGAGTGATTTTCCTAGCAGCTCCCTTGATAACTGAAGTCTCTCAATGCCACTACATTTAATCTCCTCCCAGTTATGTCATGTGGGTTAGAATGACATTCAGAATCACATAAATAAATATAACATATTAGAATTAGAGAGATTTTTTTATTCCTGTTTTTCTTTTTATCCTATTATGTTCAAAACATCTTCATATCATCATATTTTGTATGAAACCATACAAAATCCTACAAAATTTCTGTTCCAAAGGGAATGTCCCATTTGCTATCTTGTATGTTTCTGACATGTCCTCAGCCAGGAAGAAAAATTTATATTGGAAGAAATGGATTATCTTCAAGATCTTTTATTGGTATTGGTTCTTCTTAACTTACCCAAATCCAAAGATTCATGTAAATGAAATTTGTCCTTTCCCACAACATATTATATTATCCCTCCTCATCTGCCTGAAAAACTTAAGACCCATCAGAACCTAAGCTTTCCTTGGCAAAGTGTCTCTTGTACTGCCTTGGGACTGGTACTCATCCTCGTACGTATTTCTAATACAAGACCTTTCACACTATTTTATGATACCCTTGCATCAGACAATAGTAGCATGAAAACAATTCAGCCTTTTCTCTACTTCTGGTTGCTAAAGAGATTATCGGCCTGGCCAGATCTTTTTCTTCCCTTATTGCTAAGAGTTTTTTTCTGGTAGATTTGATATTGAGGAGAGGAGAATTTTTTTTTTTTTTTTTTTTTTTTTTGACACAGAGTCTTGCTTTGTCACCAGGCTGGAGTGCAGTGGCATGATCTCCACTCACTGCAACCTCTGCCTCCCAGATTCAAACAATTCTTCTGGCTCAGACTCCCAAGTAGGTGGGACTATAGGCATGTGCCACCATGTCTGGCTAATTTTTGTATTTTTAGTAGAGATGGGGTTTCACCATGTTGGCCAGGATAGTCTCGATCTCTTGACCTTTTGATCTGCCCGCCTCCGCCTCCCAAAGTGCTGGAATTACAGGCGTAAGCCACTGCGTCTGGCCAGGGATAAATTTTTTGAAGCAAAAACTTAGTGAGGGTTATAGAGTGGAGGGAAGGAGAGAAAGAAATGTTCAGGGAGTTTGAGGAAAAGGCAAGAACAGCTGCAGTAAGGGTAAAATGGATGAGAAAGGGATTTTTAAAAGAAGGGTTATACTTCATTTCTTAGACCTTGAGATACACAAGTCGACTCACTTCAAATGTGTATTTTTCATTATGCTTCTGTAACTACTCTGAGACTGGACCACATGCGATTATGATTTTCATAGGGTTACATTTTGTTTATTCATCTCTCTGATCTCTTCTGTAAGTTCCTTGGGCAGGAAAAATGCCATTAATTTCTGTATTTTCAGTTCTTAGCTCATAGTAGGTATTTAATATGTATTTGTAGGACTGAAGACTAGAAGTATTTTTTATAACAAATGGGGAGGTCATGAGTTTTCCAAAACTGTAGAGCTCTGCCCTTTACCAAGCCTGAAGTGTTTGAACTTTTAATGCCATCAACACTTCATTTGAAATTTCTCCTTGCTTAATGCCATTTAATTGCTGCTAACTTTAGTAGAAAATAAATCAAGGGATTTTCTAATATGATTTAACACTATGCATGCATGCCATAATAAACAATTACAGTAGGAGATTTAGGGAGAGATATATGACATTGTCTGATCTTGGGCCAGTTAAATCTAACTGTTACAAATATCTGCTACATGACATCCTGCTCTCTCTATCCAAGAAGTAGCTCTGTTATGCGACTGGGCTTTCCAGTCATGTCAGTAGAGGCCTTACGCACTAAAAAGTTTAAAGTGGCCCTTTCCACAGAAACATGGTTCAAAATTTTTTTAAAGGACTAAACTGAAGAACAAAAGGAAGCAAAGTTCTGCTTTTTCCTGTTATGTATATTTTAATTAAAAAAAAAAAACTATCAGATATAAAAATCTGTTTAAAATGTATTTTCTTCTTTCTCTTTCTTTTTCTTTCTTTCTTTGTTTTTCTTTCTCTCTTTTCTTTCTCTTTCTTTCCTCTCTTGCTCTTTCTCTTCCTTCTTTCCTTCCTTCCTTTCTCTCTCCCTCCCTCTCTCCCTCTCCTTCCTTCCTTCCTTTTTTCTTTCTTTCTGTTTTCTTTCTTTCTTTTCTTTTCCTTCCTTCCTTCCTTCCTTTCTTTTTCTTTCTTTCTTTCTTTCTTTCTTTCTTTCTTTCTTTCTTTCTTT
>NW_022318976.1:0-8900 GCF_002776525.5 Piliocolobus tephrosceles
GATATTTCCTTTTTCACTATATACCTCAGTACACTCTCAAATATCCCTTCGCAGATTCCAAGAAAACAGTGTTAGCACTGTTCCTTGAAAAGAAAGGTGTAACTCTGTGAGATGAATTCAAACATCACAAAGAAGTTTTTTAGAAAGCGACTTTCTAGTTTTTATCCGAGGATAGTTCCTCTGTCACCATAGGCTTCAATGTGATCCTAAATGTCCCTTTTCAGATTCCCCCAAAACAGCACTACCAAATTGTCCCACGAAAAGAATAGTGTTGCTCTGTGATATGAATTTAGAAATCAGAAAGCAATTTCTCAGAAAGCTTCCTTCTAGTTTTTCTCTGAGGATATTTCCTTTTCCACAATAGGCCTCAATGTGCTCGTGAATATCTCATTGAAGATTACATGAAAATGGTGTTAGCAAACTGCTCCATGAAAAGAAAGGTGTAAATCTGTGAGATGCATTCACACATCACAAAGCAGTTTCTGAGAAAGATTCTTTCTAGTTTATATCTGAGGATATTTCCTTTTTCACCATAGGTTTCAACTGCTTCCAAATATCCTTTTGCAGATACCATGAAAACAGTGTTATCAAACTGCTCCATGAAAACAAAGGTGTACATCTGTGAGATGAATTCACACATCATAAAGTGCTTTCTCAGAAAGCTTCTTTTTAATTTTTATCTGAGGATATTTCCTTTGTCACCATAGGCTTCAATGCTATTCAAAATATCCCTTCTCATATTCCCCAGAAACAGTGCTACCTAACTACTCCATGAAAAGTATTCTGTAACTCTTTGAGATGAATTCACAAATCCCAAAGTAGTTTCTCAGAAAGTTTCTTTCTAGTTTTTGTCTGAGGATATATCCTTTGTCACTATAAGCTTCAATTTGTTCAGAAATATCCCATTGCAGATTGCTACAAAACAATGTTAGCAAATTGCTCAATAAAAAGAATACTGTAATGAGCTAAGATGATTTCACAAATCACAAAGCAGTTTCTCAGAAAATTTCTTTCTAGTTTTTATCTGAGGGCATTTCCTTTGTCACCATTGGCTTCAATGTGATACAAAATATCCCTTCTCAGATTAACCGAAAACAGTATTACCAAACTGCTCATTGAAAAGAAAGGTGCACCTCTGTGAGATGAGTTCACGAATCACAAAGCAGCTTCTCAGAAAGCCTCGTTTTGGTTTATCTGAGGATATTTTCTTTGTCACCATAGGCTACAATGTGCTCCCAAATATTCTATTACAGATTCCTGGAAAATAGTGCCATCAAATTGCTCAATGCAAAGAAAAGTGTAACTCTTTGAGTTGAATTCACACATCACAAGGTAATTTCTCAGAAAGCATCTTTGTATTTTTTATCTGAATATATTTCCTTTTTCAGTATAGGTCTCAATGTGCTCCCAAATATCATTTTGCAAATTCCACAAAAACAGTGTTACCAAACTGCTCCATGAAAAGAAAATTGTAACTCTGTGAAATGAATTCACACATCACAAATCAGTTTCTCAGAAAGCTTCTTTCTAGTTTTTATCTGACGATATCTCCTTTGTCACCATAGGCTTTAATCCCATTCAAAATATCCCTTCTCAGATTCCCCAAAAAGAATGCTACCACACTGCTCTATGAAATGAGGAGTGCAACTCTGTGAGATGAATTCACACATCACAAAGCTGTTTCTCATATAGGTTCTTTCAAGTTTTTATCTGAGGATATTTCCTTTTTCACCATATTCCTCAATGTACTCCAGAATATGCCATTGCAGATTACATGAAAAAAGTGTTAGCAAAATTTTCAATGAAAAGAATGGTGTAACTCACTAAGGTGATTTCACACATCACAAAGCAGTTTCTCAGAAAATTTCTTTCTAGTTTTTATCTGAGTGTATTTCCTTTGTCACCATAATCTTCAATGCAATGCAAAATATCCCTCCTCAGATTAACTGAGAACAGTATTACCAAACTGCTCATTGAAAAGAAAGGTGTATCTCTGTGAGATGAATTCACAAATCACAAAGAAATTTCTCAGGAAGCTTCTTTCTAGTTTTTCTCTGAGGATATTACCTTTGTCACCATAGCCTTCAATACGATGTAAAATATCACTTCTGAGATTCCCCAAAAACAGTGCTACCAAACTGCCCCATGAAAGGACTTGTGCAACTCTGTGAGATGAACTCACAAATCACAAAGCAGTTTCTCACAAAGCTTCTTTCTAGTTTTTATCTGAGGATTTTCCATTGGTCACCATAGTCTTCAATGCAATCCAAAATATTTCATTGCAGATTCCATAAAAACAGTGCTACCAAACCGCTCCATGAAAAGAAACCTGTAACTCTGTAAGATGAATTCACAAATCACAAAACAGATTCTAGGAAAGCTTCTTTCTACTTTTTGTCTGATTATATTTCCTTTGTCACTGTAAGCTTCAACGTGCTCCAAAAGATCCCATTGCAAATTCCAATTAAACAGTGATAACAAAATGCTCAATGAAAATAACAGTGAAACTCTGTGAGTTGAATTCACACACCAGAAATCTGTTTCTCAGAAAGCTTCTTTCTAGTTTTTCTCTGAGCATATTTCCTTTATCACAATAGGCCTCAATGCATTCCCGAATATACCATTGCAGATTCCAGGAAAAAAGTGCTAGCCAGCTTCTCAATTAAATGAACTGTGTAACACTGTGAGATGAATCCACACATCACAAAGAAGTATCATAGAACGCTTCTTTTCGTTTTTTCTCGGAAGATATTTCCTTTCTCACCGTAGGCTTCAATGTGCTCCCAAATATCTTATTACAGATCCCACCAAAACAGTGTTATCAGACTGCTCAATGAAAAGAACGGTATAATTCTGCAAGACGAATTCACACATCACAAAGCAGTTTCTCAGAATGTTTCTTTCCAGTTTCTTTCTGAGGATATTTCCTTTTTCAGTTTACCCCTCAATGTGCTCCCAAACATCCCTTTGCAGATTCCATGAAACCCTGTTAGCAAACCGTTCCATGAAAAGAAAGGTGCAACTCTGTGAGATGAATTCACAGATCACAAAGGTGTATTTCAGAAAGCTTCTTTCTAGTGTTTTATCTGAAGATAATTCCTTTGTCACCATAGGCTTCATTGCAATCAAAAACAGTGCTACAAAACTGATCCTTGAAAAGTATCATGTAACTCTCTGAAATGAATTAACACATCACAAAACAGTTTCTCAGAATGCTTATTTCTAGTTTTTTTCTGAGGATATTTAATTTGTCACCTTAGGCTTCAATGTGATCCAAAATATTCCTTCTCAGATTCCCCAAAAAGAGTGTGACCAAACTGCACCATGGAAATAAAGGTGAGGGTCTGTGAGATGAATTCACATATTACTAAGCAGTTTCACGGAAAGCTTATTTTTTTGTCTGAGATTATTTCTTTTGGTCCAAAGGCTTTAATGCACCCCGAAATATCCTATTGCAGATTCCGTGAAAACGGTGTTAGCAAACTGCTCCATGAAAAGTGTGGTGTAACTCTGTGAGATGAATTCACACATCACAAAGCGGTTTCTCAGAAAACTTCCTTCTAGCTTTTATCTGAGGACATTTCCTTTATCACCATCATCTCAACTCACTCCCAAATATCACTTTGTAGATTCCACAAAAACAGTGTTAGCAAACAGCTCCATGAAAAGAAAGGTGCTACTCTGTTAGATGAGTACACACATCACAAAGTAGTTTCTCAGAACCTTTCTTGCTAGTTTTTATCTGGATATATTTCCATAGTCACACTAGGCTTCAATGTGATGCAAAATATCCCTTCTGTGAGATGAATTCACACATCACAAAGCTATTTCTCAGACTGCTTCTTTCTAGCTTTTATCTGCAGATATTTCCTTTTTCCTCATAGTCCTCAATGCTCTCTGGAATATCCCATTACAGATTCTATGAAAAAAGTGTTAGAAAACTTCTCAATGAAAAGAGTGGTGTAACTCTGTGAGATGAATTCAGACATCACAAAGGAGTTTCACAGAAAGCTACTTTTTGATTTTTATCTGAGGATATTTCCTCTTTCACCATAGGCCTCAACTGGCTCCCAAATATCCCTTTGTATGTTACACAAAAACAGCGTTAGCAAATGGCTCCATGAATATAAAGGTGGAACTCTGTGATTTGAATTCACACACAGCAAAAAACTTTCTCAGAAACCTTCTTTCTAGTTTTTATCTGAGGATATTTCCTTTGTAACCATAGGATTCAATGCAATCCAAAATATCCCTTCTGAGATTTCCCAAAAAGAGTGCCACCAAACTGCTCCATGAAAAGAATGGTGTAACTCTGTGAGATGAATTGACACATAACAAAGTGGTTTCTCAGAAAGCTTCTTTTCAGCTTTTATCTGAGGATATTTCCTTTTTCACCATTTTCCTCAATGAGCTCTGGAATATCCCATTGCAGATTTCAGGAAAAACTCTTAGCAAACTTCTCAATGAAAGGGATGGTATGATGGTGTGAGGTGAATTGACGCATCACAAAGCAGTTTCACAGAAAACTTCTTTATGGTTTTGATCTGAGGATATTTCCTTTGTCACAACAGACTTCAATGCCCTCCCAAATATCCTATTTCATGTTCCAAGAAAACAGTGTTATCAAACTGCTCAATGAAAATAACAGTGTAATTCTGAGATGAATTCAGACGTCACAAAGCAGTTTCTCAAAAAGTATATTTCTAGTATTTATCTGAGGATATTTCCTTTTTCACTATATGGCTCAAAGCTCTCACAAATATCCCTGTGCAGATTCCATGAAATCAGTGTTACCAAACTGCTCCACGAAAAGAAAGATGTTACTCTGTGAGATGAATACATACAACATGAAGAGGCTTCTCAGAAAGATTCTTTCTAGTTTTTATGTGAGGATATTTCCTTTGTCACCATAGGCTTCAATGCGATCGAAAATATCCCTTCTCAGGTTCTCCAAAAACAGTGCTACAAATCTGCTCCATAGAAAGGATTGTTTAACTCTGCCAGATGAATTAACACATCACAAAGCAGTTTCTCAGAAGGCTTCTTTCTAGTTTTTATATGTGGATAATTCCCTTTCCACTATAGACTTCAATGCACTCCCATGTATCCCTACTCAGATACCATGAAAATAGTGAGGCCAAAGTGTTCCCTCAACAGAAACGTTTAACACTATTAGATGAATGTGCACTTCACAAAGATGTTTCTCAGTAAGCTTCTCTCACTTTTGTACCTGAAGATATTTGCTTTTTCGCCATTGGACTCTATGTACTCCCGAATATCCCTTTGCAGATTCCACAAAAACAGTGTTAACAAACAGCTCAATGAACGGAAACCTATAACTCTGTGAGATGAATTCACCCATCACAAAGCAGTTTCTCAGAAACCTTCTTTCTAGTTTAAGTCTGATGATATTTCCTTTTTCAACACTGGCTTCAATGCACTCCCAAGTATCTCCTATCAGATACCACAAAAACAGTGATGCTGAACTGCTCAATGAACAAAATTTTAAACTCTATGAGATGTATACATACATCACAAAACCATTTCTCTGAAAGTTTTTCTCCAATTTTTATCTGAAGTTATTTCCTTTTTCACCATAGGGTTCTGGGAGCTCCTGAATATCCCTTTGCAGATTCCATACAAACAGTGCTACCAAACTGCTGAAAGAAAGCAAATGTGTAAATCTGTGTGGTGAATTCATCCATCACAAAGAAATTTCTCGGAAAGCTTCTTTCTATTTTTTATCTGAGACTATTTTCTTTGCCACCACAGGCTTCAATGTGCTCCCAAATATAATATGGCAGATTCCATGAAAACAGTGTTATCAAACTGCTCAATGAAAACAACAGTGTAACTTTGTGAGATGAATTCACACATCACAAAGCAGTTTCTCAGAAAACTTCTTTCTCATTTTTATATGTAGACATTTCTGATTTCCCTATACGAATCAAAGTGCTCCCAAATATCCCTTTTCAGATTCCACGAAAACAGTGTTAGAAAACTGCTCCATGAAAAGAAAGGTGTAAGTCTGTGAGATGAATACACATATCAAAAAGAACTTTCTCAGACACCTTCTTTCTAGTTTTTATCTGAGGATATTTCCTTTGCCACCCTAGGCTTCAATGCACTTCAAAATATCCCCTCTCAGATTCCTGAAAACCAGTGCTACAAAACTGATACATAAAAAGAATCGTGTAACTCTGTGAGATGAATTAACACATCACAAATTAGTTTCTCAGAAAACATCTTTCTAGTTTTTTTATTAGGAGATTTCCCTTTCACCACAAGATTCAATGTGCTCTGAAATATCCAATTGTAGATTCCAAGAAAAGAGTGTTAGCAAACTGCCTGATGTAGAGAACACTGCAACACTGTGAGATGAATTTATACATCACAAAACAGTTTCTCAAAAAGCTTCTTTCTAGTTTTTATCTGAGGATATTTCCTTTTTCACCAAAGGACTCAATGTGCTCCCAAAAATCTCTTTGCAGATTCCACGAAAAGAGTGTTAGGATACTGCTCCTTGAAAAGAAAGGTGTAACTCTGTTAGATGAATTCGCACATCACAAAGAAGTTTCTCAGAAAGCTTCTTTCTAGTTTTTATCTGAGGATATTTCCTTTCTCACCATAGGCTTGGAGGAGATCCAAAATATCCCTTTTCAGATTCCCCTAAAAGAGTGCTACCAAAGTGCTCGATGAAAATTAAAGTGTAACTCCATGAGATGAATTCACAAATCACAAAGCAGTTTCTCAGAAAGCTTCTTTCTTGTTTCTGTCTGAGAAAATTACCTTTGATATCATAAGCTTCAAGGCACTCTGAAAAATCCCAGTGCAGATTCCAAGAAAACAGTGTTAGCAAACTGCTCAACAAAAACACAAGTATAACTCTGTGATGTAAATTCATACATCACAAGCAGTTACAAAGAAAGCATCTTTTTGGTTTTTATCTGAGAATATTTCCTTTGTCACCATAGTCTTCAATGCAATCCCAAATATCCTATTGCAGATTCCACGAAACAGTGTTATCAAACTGTTCAATGAGAAGAACAGTGTAACTCTGTGAAATGAATTAACATATCACAAAACAGTCTCTCATAAAGCTTCTTTCTAGTTTTTATCTGAGGGTATTTACTTTTTCTCCATAGGCCTCAATGCAGTCCCAAATATCCCATTGCAGCTTACATGGAAGGAGTGTCAGGAAACTCCTCCATGGAAAGAAAGTTGTAACTCAGTGAGATGAATTCACACATGACAAAGAAGTTTCTCAGAAAATTCTTTCTAGTTTTTATCTGATTCTACATTCTTTGTCACCATTGGCTTGTATGCGATCCAAAATGTCCCTTCTCAGATTCCCCAAAAGTTGTGCTACCAAACTGCTCCATGAAAAGAATCGTGTACCTCTGTGAGATGAATTAACCCACACAAAGTGATTTCTCAGTAAGCTTCTTTCTGCTTTTGGTATGAGGATATTTCCTTTGTCGATGTAAGCTTCAATGTGCTCTGAAATATCCCATTGCAGATTCCAAGAAAATGGTTTTCACAAACTGTTCAATGAAAGAACAGTGTAACTCTGTGAGATGAACTCACACATCATTAAGCCGTTTCTCAGAAAGCTTCTTTTTGATTTTTATCTGAGGACATTTCCTTTGTCACCATAGGCTTCAATGTGTTACCAAATATAGTATGGCAGATTCCATGAAAACGGTGTTATCAAGCTGCTCAATGAAAAGAACAGTGTAACTATGTGAAATAAATTGACACATCAGAAAGCAGTTTCCCAGAAAACTTCTTTCTCGTTTTTAATTGAAGATTTTTTCCCTTTTCACTATATGTCTCAGTGCGCTCCCAAATATGCCTTTGCAGATTCCACGAAAACAGTGTTACAATATTGCTCCATGGAAAGAAAGGTGTAACACTGTTAGATTAATTCACAAAAAACAAAGAGATTTCTCAGACAGCTTCTTTCTATTTTTTATCTGAGAATATTTTCTTTGTCACCCCATGCTTCAATGCGATCCAAAATATCCCTTCTCAGATTCCCCAAAAACAGAGCTACCAAACTGATCCATGAAAAGAATCATGTAACTCTGTTGGTTGAATCAACACATCACAAAACAGTTTCTCAGAAAGCTTTTTTATGGTTTTTGTCTAAGAATATTTTCTTTGTCACCGTAAGCTTCAATGTGCTCCAAAATATCCAGGTGCATATTCTAAGGAAACAGTGTTAGCAAACTTCTCAATGAAAAGAACAATGTATCTCTATGAGATGAATTCACACATCACAGAACAGTTTCTCTGAAAGCTACTTTCTAGTTTTTATCTGAAGGATATTTCCTTTATCACCATAGGCATCAAAGCGCTCCAAAATATTCCTTGACATATTTCACGAAAACATTGTTAACAAACTGCTCCATGGAAAGAAAAGTGTAACTCCGTGAGATGAATTCAGCCATCACAAAGAAGGTCCTCAGAAATCTTCTTTCTAGTTTTTACCTGAAGATATTTCCTTTGTTACCCTAGAGTTCAAAGTGATCCAAGATATCCCTTCTCAGATTCCTCAAAAACAATGCTACAAAACTCCTCCATGAAAAGAATCATGTAATTCTCTGAGATGAATTCACACATCACAAGGCAGTTTCTCAGGCAATTTCTTTCTAGTTTTATCTGAGGATATTTCCTTTATCTCTGTAGTCCTCCATGTGCTCCCAAATATCCCTTTGCAGATTCCATGAAAACATTTTTAGCGAACTGCTACACAAAGAGAAATGGGTACCTCTGTGAGATGAATTCAAACATCACAAAGAAGTTTCTTAGAAAGCTTATTTCTAGTTTTTATCTGAGGATATTTCCTTTGTCACCATAGGCTTAAATGTGATTCAAAATATCCCTTTGCAGATTCC
>NW_022318976.1:8910-33881 GCF_002776525.5 Piliocolobus tephrosceles
CTCCAAAATATTCTATTGCAGATTCCACAAAAACAGTGTTAGAATACTGATCAATGAAAAGAACGGTGTATCTCTGTGAGATGAATTCACACATCGCAAAGCAATTTCTCAGAAAGTTTATTTCTCGTTTTTGATCTGAGTGTATTTGCTTTGTCACCATAGGCTTCAATGGGACCCCAAGTATCCTATTACAGATGCCACAAAACCAGTTTTATCAGACTGCCCAATGAAAAGTACAGTGTAACTCTGTGAGATGAATTCACACATCACAAAGCAGTTTCTCAGACAATTTCTTTCTAGTTTTTATCTGAGGATATTTCCTTTTTCACCATAGTCCTCAATGCACTCCCAAATATCCCACTCCAGATCCATGAAAACAGTTTTAGCAAACTGTTACATGAAAAGAAAGGTGTACCTCTGTAAGATGAATTCACACATCACAAACAAGTTTCTTAGAAAGCTTCTTTCCAGTTTTTATCTGAAGATATTTCCTCGGTCACCATAGGCTTCAAAGTGATTCAAAACATCCCTTCTCAGATTCCCCCAAAACAGTGCTACCAAACGGCTCCATGAAAAGAATCATGCAACCCTGTTAGATGAATTAGCACATCACAAAGCCGTTTCTCAGAATGCTTCTTTCTAGTCTTTACATGACAGCACTTCCTTTGCTACCATAAGCTTTAAGGTTCTCTGAAATATCCCATTGCAGATTCCAAGAAAATAGCGTTAGCAAACTGCTTGATGAAAATAACAGTGTAACTGTGTGAGATGCATTCACACATCAGAAAGTAGTTTCTCAGAAAGTTTCTCTCTAGTTATTATCTGACGATTTTTTGTCACCAAAGGCTTCAATGTGTTCCAAAATAGAACATGGCAGATTCCATGAAAACTGTTATCAAACTGCTCAATGAAAATAACAGTGTAACACTGTGAGATGAATTCACAGTTCACAAAGCAGTTTCCGAGAAAAATTCTTTCTCGTTTTTAAATGAGGATTTTTCCCTATTCACTATATGCCTCAATGTATTCCCAAATATGCCTTTGCAGATTCCACGAAAACAGTGTTACAAAACTGCTCCATGAAAAGAAAGGTGTAACTCTGTGAGATGAATTCACAAATAACAAAGAAATTTCTCAGCTTCTTTCTAATTATTATTTGAGGATATTTCCTTTGTCCCCATATGCTTCAATGCAATTCAAAATATCCCTTCTCAAATTTCCCAAAAACATTGCTGGAAAACTGATCCATGAAAAGAAAGTTATATCTCCGTGAGGTGAATTCACATATCAGAAGCAAGTTTCTCAGAAAGGTTCTTTCCAGTTTTTATCTTAGGATATTTCCTTAGTCACAATTGACTGCAACGCGATAAGAAATATCCCTTCTCAGATTCCCCAAAAACAGTGCTACCGAACTGCTCCATGAAAAGAATTGTGAACTCTGTGAGATGAATTAGCACATCACAAAACAGTTTCTCAGAATGCTTCTTTCTAGTTTTTTTATTAGGATATTTCCTTTGTCACCATAAGCTACCATGCGATCTGAAATATCCCATTGCGGATTCCAAGAAAACAGTGTTAGCAAACTGTTCAATGAAAAGAACAGTGTAATTCTATGAGATGAATTCACACATAAAAAACAGTTTCTCAGAAAGTTTCTTTCAAGTTTTTATCTGAGGATACATCCCTTTTCACTGTAGGCCTCAATACACCCCCAAATATACCTTTGCAGATTCCATGGAAACAATGTTAGTAAGGTGCTGCATGAAAGGAAAGGTGTAACTCCATGAGATGAATTCACACATCACAAAGAAGTTTCTCAGAAAGCCTCTTTCTAGTTTTTATCTGAGGATATTTCCTTTGTCACCATAGGCTTCTATGCAATCCAAAATACTCCTTCTCAGATTTCTCAAAAACAGTATTAAAACTGATCCATGAAAAGAATTGTGTAACACTATGAGATGAATTAAGACATCATAAAGCATTTTCTCAGAAAGCTTCTTTCTAGTTTTTGTCTGAGGATATTTCCTTTGTCACCATAAGCTTCAAAGCACTCTGAAATAGCCCATTGTGTATTCCACAAAAAAAAAGCTTTGGCAAACTGCTCCATGAAAAGAAAAGTGTAAGTCTGTGAGATGAATTCACACATCACGAATAACTTTCTCAGAAAGCTTCTTTCTATTTTTTATATGAGGATATTTCCTTTTTCATCATGTGCCTCAATGTGCTCGCGAATATCCCTTTGTAGATTCCACGAAAATAGTGTTAGCACACTGCTCCATAAAAAGAAAGGTGTAATGTGTGAGATGAATTGCAGACTCCATGAAAACAGTGTTACAAAACTGCTAAATGAAAACCACAGTGTAACTCTGTGAGATGAATTCACACATGATGAAGTAGTTTCTCAGAAATCCTCTTTCTAGTTTCTAATTGATAATATTTCCTTTGTCACCATAGACTTCAATGTGACCCACAATATCCCTTCTCAGATTCCCCAAACACAGTGCTACCAAACTGTTATATGAAAAGAATGGTGTAACTCTGAGAGATGAATTCACGTATCACACAGGTGCTTCTCAGAAAACTTCTTTCTAGTTTTTATCTGAGTATATTTCCTTTTTCACTGTATTAATCAATGCGCTCCCCAATATCCCATAGCAGATTAATCGAAAAAAGTGTTAGCAAACTTCTAAATGAAAAGAATAGTTTAACTGTGTGAAATGAGTTCACGTATCACAAAGCAGTTTCACAGAAAGCTTCTTTTTGGACTTTATCTGTGGATATTTCCCTTGTCACCATAGGCTTCAATGCAATCCCAAATATCATATTGCAGATTGCATGAAAACTGTGATATCAAAATGTTCAATGAAAACAACGGTGAAACTCTGTAAGATGAATTTGGAAGATGAATTCACACATCATAAAGCCGTTTTTCAGAAGGCTTCCTTCTAGTTTTTATCTGAGGAATGTTCATTTTTCACTGTAGTTATCAAAGGGCTCCGGAATATGCCATTGCAAATTCTATGAAAACAGTGTTAACAAACTGCTCCAGGAAAAGAAAGGTTTTACTCTGTGAGATTAATTCACACATCACAAAGAGCTTTACCAGAAACCTTCTTTCTAGTTTTTATCTGAGGATATTTAATTTGTCAACATAGGCTTCAATGTGATCCAAAATATCCCTTCTCAGATTCACCAAAAACACTGCTAAGAAACTGTTCCATGAAGAAAATTGTGAAACTCTGTGAGATGAATTAGCACATCAGAAAGTGGTTTTTCAGAGAGCTTCTTTCTAGTTTTATATGAGGATATGTCCTTTGTCACCATATGTCTCAAATTACTCTCAAGTATCCATTTGCAGATTCCAAGAAAACAATGAAACAATAAAAAGAACATGATAACTTGGTGAGATGAATTCACACATCACACAACAGTTTCTCAGGAAGTTTCTTTCTGGTTTATGTCTGAATTCACACATGACAAAGCAGTTTCTCAGAAAGCTTCTTTTTGTTTTTTTATCTGAGAATATGTCGTTTGTCACCAAAAGCTTCAATGCCCTCCCAAATATCCTATAGCAGATTCCACGAAAACAATATTATCAAACTGCTCATTGAAAGAAACGGTGTAATTCTGTGAGATGAATTCACACATCACAAAGCAGTTTATCAGAAAGCTTCTTTCTAGTTTTTATCTGAGGATATTTCCTTTGATACTATAGGCCTGAAGGCGCTCCCAAATGTCCCATTGCATATTCCATGAAAACAGTTTTGGCAACTGCTCCATGAAAAAAATGGTGTAACTCAGTGAGATGAACTCAGATATCACGAAGACCTCCCTCAGAAACCTTCTTTCTAGTTTCTTACTGAAGATATTGTCACCAAAGGCTTCAATGTGATCCAAAATATCCGTTCTCAGATTCCCCAAAAACAGTGCTTCCCAACTGCTCAATGAAAAGTATTGTGTGTCTCTGTGAGATGAATTATCACATTACAAAGCAGTTTCCTAGAAAGGTTTATTCTAGTTATTATATAAAGATTTTATTTTGTTACCATAAGTTTCAATGTGCTCCCGAATATCCCATTGCAGATTCCAAGAAAAATGTGTTAGCAAACTGCTCACTGAAAAGAACAGTGTAACTCTGACATGAATTCACACATCACAAGGACCTTTTTCAGAAAGCTTCTTTGTAGTTCCTCTCTGAGGATATTTTCTTGTCACCATAGGCTTCAAAGTGATCCAAAATATTCCTTCTCAGATTTACCAAAAACAGTGCTACCATACTGACCCATGAAAACGATCATGTAATTCCATGAGATGAATTAACACATCCCAAAGTGGTTTCTCAGAAAACTTCTTTCTATTTCCACTGAGGATATTTCCTTTATCACCGTAGGCCTCAGAGCACTCCCAAATATGCCATGGCAGATTCCACACAAACAGTGTTAACAAACTGCTACATGAAAAGAGCAGTGTAACTCTGTGGGATGAAATCACACATCAAAAATTAGTTTCTCAGAAAGATTCTTTCTAATTTTTGTCTGAGGATACTTCCTTCTTCACCATAGGCATCAATGCATACTCAAATATCCCTTTTCAGATTCCAGGAAAACAGTGATAGCAAACTTCTCCATGAAAAGAAAGGTGTAACACTGTAAGGTGAAACTTTCTCAGACAGCTTCTTTCTACTTATAATCTGAAGAGATTCTCTTTGTCACCATAGGCTTCAATGAGATCAAAATATACCTCCTCAGACTGGCCAAAAACACTGCTAAGAAACTGCACCAAGAAAAGAATCATGTAACTTTGTGAGATGAATTCACAAATCACAAAGGAGTTTCTCATAAAGTTTCTTTCTAGTTTTCGTCCGAGGATACTTCCTTTGTCACCATAAGCTTTAATGTGCTCTGAAATATCCCATAGCAGATTCCAAGAAAACAGTGTTAGCCAACGGCTCAATGAAAGGAACAGTGTAACCCGGAGAGATGAATTCACACATCACAAAGCAGTTTCTCAGAAAGCTTCTTTTTGGTTTTTATCTGAGGATATTTCATTTGTCACTGTAGGCTTCAATGCACTCCCAAATATCCTATTGCAGTTTCCACGAAAACAGTGTTATCAAACTGCTCAACCTAAAGAATGGTGTACCTCTATGAATTGAAATTACACATCACAAAGCTCTTTCTCAGAAAGGTTCTTTCTCGATTTTATCTGAAGATACTTCCTTCCTCACCATATGATTCAATGCCTTCCCAAATATCCCTTTGAAGATTCCAGGAAAACAGTATCAGCATACTGCTCTGTGAAAAGAAAGGGTTTAATTGATCACATGATTTCACACAATGCAAGGAACATTTTCAGAAAGCTTCTTTCTACTGTTTTATCAGAGGATATTTCCTTTGTCACCATAGGTGTCAATGCGATCCAAAATATCCCCTCTCAGATTCCCCAAAACACTGCTCTCAAACTGCTCCATGAAATTAAAAACCGTATCTCTGTGAGATGAATTCACACATCACAAAACAGTTTCTCACAAAGTTTCTTTCTAGTTTTTATCTGAGAATAATTATTTTTTTTCACTATAGGCCTCAATGTGGTCCCAAATATCCTTTGCAGATTCCACTAAAACAGTGTTAGCAAACTGATCCATGAAAACAAACGTGTAACTCTGTGAGATAAACTCAGGCATCACCAAAGCCTTTCTCAGAAAGTCTCCTTCTAGTTTTTATCTGAGGATAATTTCTTGTCACCATAGTCTTCTATGCTTTCCAAACTATCCCTACTCAGATTCCCTCAAATCAGTGCTAAAAATGTGTCCATGAAAAGAATTGTGTAACTCTGGGAGATTAATTAACACATAACAAAGCAGTTTCTCAGAAAAGCTCTTTTTAGTTTTTATGTGAATGTATTTCCTTTGTCACCATAAGCTTCAATGCGCTCTGAAATATCCCATTACAGATTCCTAGAAAACAGTGTTAGCAAACTGCTCAATGAAAACAACAGTGTAATTCTGTGAGATAAGCACACCCATCACAAAGAAGTTTCTCAGAAAGTTTCTTTCTAGTTTGAATCTGAGGATAATTCCTTTTTCACCTTAGGCCTCTGTGCACTCCCAAATATCCCTTTGCAGATTCCAGGAAAACAGTGATAGCAAACTGCTCCATGAAAAGAAAGTTGTAATTCTGTTAGATGAATTCACGCATCACAAAGAAGTTTCTCTGAAAGCTTCTTTCTAGTTTTAATCTGAGGATATGTCCTTTGACACAATAGCCTTCACTGTGATCCAAAACATCCCTTCTCAGATTCCCTAAAAAGAGGCCTACCAAAGTGCTCCATGAAAGGAAAGGTGTAACTCTGTTAGATGATTTCAGAAATCACAAAGAAGTTCCTCAGAAAGCTTCTTTCTAGTTTTTGTCACAGGATAATTTCTTTGTCACCATAAACTTCAATGTGCTCTGAAATATCCATTGCAGATTACAAGAAAACAGTGTTAACAAACAGATCAATGAACAGAAGAGTGTAATTCTGTGAGATGAATTCACACATCAAAAAGGAGTTTCTCAGAAAGCTTTTTTTAAATTTTTTTCTGAGGATATTTCCTTTGTCACCATAGACTTCAATACACTCCCAAATATCCTATTGCAGACTCCACCAAAACAGTGTCATCAAAAGGCTCAAAGGAAAACACGATGTAGCTCTGTGAGATGAATTCACCCATCAGAAAGCAGTTTCTCAGAAAGATTCTTTCTAGTTTTTATCTGACTATATTTCCTTTTTCACCATAGGCCTCAATGAGCTCCCAAATATCCCTTTGCATATTCCACGAAAAAGTGTTAGCGAACTACTCCCTGAAAAGAAAGGTGTAACCTGTGAGATGATATCACATATCACAAAGAGTTTCCTCAGAAAGCTCCTTTCCAGTTTTTATCTGAGGATATTTCCTTAGTCACCATAGGCTTCAGTGTGATCCAGAATATCCCTTCTCAGGTTCCCCAAAAACAGTGCTACCAAACTGATCCATGAAAAGAATCATGTAACTATGTGAGATAAATTATCTCATCACACAGCAGTTTCTCAGAAAGCTTTTTTAGTTTTTCTATGAGAATATTTCCTTTGTCACCATCTTCTTTGTTGAACTCCCAAATATACTATTGCAGACTCCATGAAAACAGTGTTATCAAAAGGCTCAAAGAAAAGCACAGCTTAATTCTGTGAGATGAATTCACCTATCACAAAACAGTTTCTCAGAAAGCTTCTTTCTAATTTTTATCTGAGGATATTTCCTTTTTCACTATAGGCCTCAGTGTTCTCCCAAATATCCCTTTGCAGATTCCTCGAAAACAGTGTTAGCGAATTGCTCCATGAAAAGTAAGGTGTAACTCTGTGAGACAAATTCACACATCACAAAGAGTTTCCAGAAAGCCTCTTTCTAGTTTTTATCTGAGGATAATAACTTTTTCACCATAGGCCTCAATGCGCTCCCAAATATCCCTTTGCAGATTTCACGAAAACAATGTTAACAAAATGCTCCATGAAAAGAATGGTGTATCTCTGTGAGATGAATTCACACATCACAAAGCTCTTTCCCAGAAAGCTTCTTTCTAGTGTTTATCTGAAGATATTTACTCTTTCACCATACTCTTCAATGCACTACCAATTATCCCTTTGCAGTTTCCATGAAAAAAGTGTTAGCAAATTAGTCAATGAAAGAACATTGTAACTCTGTGAGATGAACAAACACATCACAAAGCAGTTTCGCAGAAGGATTATTTTGGTTTTTATCTGAGGATATTTCCTTTCTCACCACAAGCTTCTAAGCACTACCAAATATCCTATTGCAGATTCCATGAAAGAGTGTTATCAAATTGCTCAGTGAAAAGAATGGTGTAACCTGTCAGATGAACTCACACATCTCAAAGTAGTTTCTCAGAAAGCTTCCTTCTAGTTTTTATCTGAAGATATTTCATTTTTCACTATAGGCCTCAATGTGTTCCCAAATACCCCTTTGCAGATTCCATGAAAACAGTGTTAGCAAACTTCTCCATGAAAAGGCAGGTGTAATTCGGTAAATAGGAATTGACACTTCACAAAGAACTTTCTCAGAGAGCTTATTTCTAGTTTTTACTTGAGGATGTTTCCTTTGTCACCATATGCTTCAATGCGATCACAAATATCCATTCTGAGATTCCTCATAAACAGTACTACAAAACTGTTCCATGAAAAGAAACTTGCACCTCTGTGAAGTGAATTAACACATCACAAATTGGTTTCTCAGAACGCTTCTTTCTAGATTTTTCATGAGGATATTTTTTTTGTCACCATAAGCTTCAATGTGCTCCGAAATATCCCATTGCAGATTCCAATAAAACAGTGTTATCAAACTACTCAATGAAAAGAACGGTGTAACTCGGTGAAGTAAAATCATATATCACAAAGCACTTTCTCAGACGGCTTCATTCTAGTTTTTATCTGAGAATATTTCCTTTTTCACATAAGGCTACAATGCCATTTAAAATATCCCTTTTCTGATTCACCAAAAACAGCACTACCAAGCTGATCCATGAAAAGAATAGTTTATCTCTGTAAGAAGAATTCACACATCACAAAACTGTTTCTCAGAAAGTTTCTTTCTAGTTTTTATCTGATGATATTTATTTTTTCACCATATTCTTCAAGGTGCTCCTGAATATACCATGGCAAATCCAACGAAAAAGGTGTTAGCAAACTTCTCAATTAAAAGAAGGGTTTGACTCTGTGTAACGAATTCACACATCACAAAGCAGTTTAACAGATAGCTTCCTTTTGATTTTGGTCAGGTCAGAGGATATTTCCTTTGACACCATAGGTGTTTGTCTGAGGATAATTTCTTTGTCACGATTTGCCTCAATGCTCTCAGGAATATCCCATTCCAGATTCCACGAAAATGGTGTTAGCAAACTGCTCCATGAAAAGTAGGTGTAAATCTCTGAGATGAATTCTCATATCACAAAGAAGCTTTCTCAGAAAGCCTCTTTCTAGTTTTTAATCTTAGGATATTTCCTTTGTAACCACAGTTTTCAATGTGATATAAAGTATCCCTTCTTAGATTCCCCAAAAACAGGCTACCAAACTACTCCATGAAAAGAATGGTGTAACTGTGTGAGATGAATTCACACATCACAAAACAGTTTCTCAGAAAGCTTCTTTTTGGTTTTTATCTGATTACATTTCATTTTTCACCATATTCCTCAATGCTCTCCCGAATATCCCAATGCAGTTTCCATGGACAAAGTGTTAGCAAATTTCTCAATGAAAAGAATGGTGTAACTGTGTGAGATGAATTCACACATCCCAAAGCATTTCACAGAAAGCTTCTTTTTGGTTTTTATCTGAGGATATCTCCTTTGTCACCATAGATTTCAACGTGCTCCCAAATATCCTATTGCAGATTCCACGAAAACAATATTATCAAACTGCTGAATGAACAGAATGGTGCAACTCTGTAAGATGAATTCACAAATCACAAAGAAGTTTCTAAGAGAGCATCTTTCTAGTTTTCATCTGAGGATGTTTCCTTTATCATCAGAGGCATCAATGCGCTCCCAAATATCCTTTTGCAGATTCCGCGAAAACAGTACTAACAAATTGCTTCAAAAAAAAAAAAAAAAAAAAAAAGAATCGTGTAATTCTGTGACATGAATTCACAAATAACAAAGCACTTTCTGTGAAAGCTTCTTTCTATTTTTTGTCTGAGGATATTTTACTTTTCGCCATATGCTCAATGCACTCACAAATATCCCATTGCAGATTCCATTCATGAAGTGTTAGCAAATTACTCAATGAAAAGTACGGTGTAACTCTCTGAGATGAATTCACACATCACAAAGCAGTTTCAACGAAATCTTAGTTTTGGTTTTTATCATTGTATATTTCCTTTATCACTATAATCCTCTATGTACTCCCAAATATCCCTTTGCAGAATCCACAAAAACAGTGTTAGCAAACTACTCCATGAAAAGAAAGGTGTAACGTTGTGAGATGAATTCACATATCACAAATTACTTTCTCAGAAAGATCCTTTCTAGTTTTTGTCTGAGGTTATTTCCTTTGTCACCACAGGCTTCAATGCAATCCGAAATATCACTTCTCAGATTTCCGAAAAAGAGTGCCCCCAAACTGATCCATGAAAAGAATCATGGATGAAATGAATTAACACATCACAAAACACTTTCTCAGAAAGCTTCCTTCCAGTTTTTATGTGAGGATTTTTCCTGTGTCACCAAAAACTTCAACGTATTCTGAAATATCCTATTGCAGATTCCAAGAAAACAGCGTTAGCAAACTTCTCAATGAAAAGGACAGTGTAACTCTGTGAGATGAATTCACACATCACAAAGCAGTTTCTCAGAAAGGAAATGTTTACTTTTTATCTGATGATATATCCTTTCTCACCATAGCCCTCAATGTGCTCCCAAATATCACTTTGCAGATTCCACGAAAACAGTGTCAGCAAACAGCTTCATGAAGAGAAAGGTGTAACTCTGTGAGATGAATTCACACATCACAAAGCAGTTTCTCAGAAATCTTCTTCCTAGTGTTTATCTGATGATATTTCCTTTTTCACTATAGGCCTCCATGCTCTCCCAAATATCCCTTCACAGATTCAATGAAAACGGCTTCATGAATAGAAAGGTATAAATCTGTGACAAGAATTCAAACATCACAAAGAACTTTCTCAGAAAGATTCTTTCTAGATTTTATCTGTGGATATCTCATTTGTCACCATAGGCTTCAATGCGATCCAAAATATCCCAACTCAGATTCCCCAAAAGTTGATCCATGAAAAGAATCGTGTAACTCTGTGAGATGAATTAACACATCACAAAGCGGTTACTCAGAAAGTTTCTTTCTAGTTTTTATATGAGGATATTTTCTTTGTCACCATAAGCTTCAATGCTCTCCAAAATATTCCATTGTAGACTCCAGGAAAACAGCGTTAGCAAATGGCTCAATGAAATTAACAGTGTAAATCAGTAAGATGAAATCGTACATCATGAATCAGTTTCTCCAAAACTTCTTTCTACTTTTTCTCTGAGGATATTTCATTTTTCACCATGGGCCTCAATGTGCTCCCAAACATCCCTTTGCAGATTCCACGGAAACTGTGTTAGCATTCTGCTCCATGTACAGAAAGGTGATACTCTGTGAGATGAATACCCACATTTCAAAGCAGTTTCTCACAAAGTTTCTTTCTAAGTTTTATCTGAGAATTATTCTTTTTTCACTATAGACCTCAATGTGATCCCAAATATTCCTTTGCAGATTCCACAAAAACAGGGTTAGCAAACTGCTCCATGGAAACAAAGGTGTAACTCTGTGAGATGAATGCACACATCACAAGAAGTGTCTCAAAAAGCTTCCTTCTAGTTTTAATCTGAGGATATTTCCTTTTACAGCATAGGCCTCAGTATGCTCCAAAGTATTCCTTTGCAGATTCCATGAAAGCCATGTTAACAAACTGCTCCATGGAAAGAAAGTTGTAACTCTGTGAGGTGAACTCAAACATCATAAAGAAGTTTCTCCGAAAGCTTCTTTCTAATTTTAATCTGAGAATATTTCCTTTGACACCATAGGATCCAATGCGATCCAAAATATCCCTTCTGAGGTTGCCCAAAAACAGGGCTAACAAACTACTCCATGAATAGAAAGGTGTAATTCTGTGAGATGATTTCAAAAACCACAAAGCAGTTCCTCAGGAAGCTTCCTTCTAATTTTTGTCTCAGAATATTTCATTTGTCACCATAAACTTCAATGTATTCTGAAATATCCCATTGCAGATTCCAAGAGAACAGTGTTCACAAACTGATCAATGAATAGAACAGTATAACGCTGAGAGATGAATTCTCACAACAAAAAGCAGTTTCTCAGAAAGCTTCTTTCAAGTTTTATTCTGAGGATGTTTCCTTTGACACCGTAGGCTTGAAAGCACTCCCAAATATCCTATAGCTGACTCCACAAAAGCAGTGTTATCAAAAGACTCAAAGAAAAGCATAATGTAGCTCTGTGAGAGGAATTCTCCCACCACAAAGTACTATCTCAGAAAACTTCTTTCTAGATTATATTTGAGGATATTTCCTTTTTCACCATAGGCCTCAATACCTTCCAAAATATCCCTTTGCATATTCCACAAAAACAGTGTTAGCAAACTGCTCCTTGTAAAAAAAGGTTAACTCTGTGAGATGGATTCACATATCACAAAGAATTTTCTCAGAAAGTTCCTTTGTAGTTTTTATCTGGGGATATTACTTTAGTCACCATAGGCTTCAATGCGATCCAAAATACCCCTTCTCAGATTCCCCAAAAACCATGCTACCAAACTGATCCATGAAAGGAATTGTGTAACTCTGTGAGATAAATTATCACATCCCAAAGTGGTTTCTCAGAAAGCTTCTTTGTGGTTTTTCTATGAGGATATTTCCTTGGTCACCAGATACTTCATTGCACTCCCAAATATCCTATTGCAGACTCCATGAAAACTGTGTTATCAAAAGTCTCTAATAAAAGCATGGCATAGCTCTGTGAGATGAATTCACCCATCACAAAGCAGTTTCTCAAAAAACGTCTCTCTAGTTTTTATCTGAGGATACTTCCATTTTCACCTTAGGCCTCAATGTGCCCAAAAATATCCCTTTGCAGATTCCACAAAAAAAGTGTTTGCAAACTGCTCTATGAAAAGAAAGGTGTATCTCTGTGAGATGAATTCACACATCCCAAAGAACTGTCTCAGAAAGCTTCTCTCTAGTATTTATCTGAGGATATTTTGTTAGTCAACATAGGCTTCACGGCCATCTAAAATATCCCTTCTCCAATTTCCCAAAAGCAGTGCTACCAAACTGATCCATGAAAGGAATTGTGTAACTCTATGAGATGAATTAACATATCATAAAGCAGTTTCTCAAAGGGCTTCTTTCTAGTTTTTATATGAGGATATTTCCTTTGTCACCATAGCTTCAATACGCTCCAAGATATGCCCTTGTAGATTCCAAGAAAACAGTGTTAACATACTGCTCTATGAAAGGAACAGTGTAACTCTGTGTGTTGAATTCAAACATCACAAAGCAGATTCTCAGAAAATTTCTTTCTAGTTTTTCTATGAGGATATTTCCTTTTTCACTATCGACCTCAATGTGCTCCCAAACATCCCTTTGCAGAGGCCATGAAAACACTGTTAGCAAACTGCTCCATGAAAAGAAACGTGAAATCTGGGAGATGAATTCACACATCACAAAGGAGTTTCTCAGGAAGCTTCTTTCCAGTTTTTATCTGAGGATATTTCCTTTGTCATCATAGGTTTTAAGGCAATCTAAAACATCCCTTCTCAGATTATGCAAAAACAGTGCTACCAAATTTCTGCATGAAAAGAATCGTGTAACACTGTGAGATGAATTCATAAATCACAAAGTGGTTTCTTAGAAGGCTTCTTTCTAGTTTTTATCTGAGGATATTTCCTTTTTCACTATATGCCTCAATGGGCTCCCAAATATCCCTTTGCAGATTCCATGAAAACAGCGTTAGCAAACTGTTCCATGAAAAGATATGTGTAACTCTGTGAGATGACTTCACACATCACAAAGGAATTTATCAAAAAGCTTCTTTCTAGGTTTTATCTGAGGATATTTCCTTTGTCACTATAGACTTCCATGTGATCCAAAATATCCCTTCTAAGATTCCACCAAAACAGTGCTAATAAATTGATGCATGAAAAGAATCATGTAAATATGACAGGTGAATTAACACATCACGAAGCAGTTTCTCAGAAAGCTTTGTTCTAGTTTTTATATGATAATATTTCGTTTGTCACCCTAAGATTCAATGGACTCCAAAATATCCCTTTGAAGATTCCAAGGAAACAGTGTTAGAAAACTGCTCCCTGAAAAGGACAGTGTAACCCCGTGAGATGAATTCACACACCACAAAGTGGTTTCTCACAATGCTTCTTTCTAGTTTTTATCTGAGGATAATTCCTTTTTCACCATAGGTCTCAACGAACTCGTAAATATCCCTTTGCAGATTCCATGAAAACAGTGTTATCAAACTACTTCACGAAAAGAAAGGTGTAACTCTGTAAGATGAATTCACACATCACCAAGAAGTTTCTCAGAAAGCTTCTTTCTAGTTTTTATCTGAGTATATTTCCTTTGTCAACATAGGCTTTAATGTAATCTAAAATATCCCTTCTCAGATTCCCCAAAAACAATGTGACAAAACTACTGCATGCAAAGTATCATGTAACTCTGTGAGATGGATTTACACATCACAAAGCAGATTCTCAAAAAGCTTCTTTCTAGCTTCTTTCTGAGGATATTTCCTTGTCACCATAACTTCAATGTGCTCCGAAACATCCTATTGCAGATTCCAAGAAAAGAGTACGAGCAAACTGCTCAATGTAAACATCAGTGTAAGTCTGTGGGTTGAGTTCACACATCACAAAGTAGTTTATTTGAAAGCTTCTTGTTGTTTTTTATCTGACTATACTTTCTTTGTCACCATTGGCTTCAAAGCGCTCCTGAATATCCTATTGCAGATTCCAGGAAAACAGTGTTAGCAAATTGCTCAATAAAACAAATGGTGTAACTCTCTGAGATGAGATCACACGTCACAAAAACTTTCTCAGAAAGCCTCTTTCTAGTTTTTTTCTGAGTATATTTCCTTTGTCACCATTGGCTTCAATGTGATCCAAAATATACCTTTTCAGTTTCTCCTAAAACAGTACTCCCAAGCTGATCCATTAAATAAATCGTGTCACTCTGGGAGATGAATGAACACATCACAAAGCGGTTTCTCAGAAATCTTCTTTACAGTTTTTATATGAAGATATTTCCTTAGTCACAGTAAGCTTCAATGTGTTGCAAAATATTCCATTGCAGATACTAAGAAAACAATGTTAGCAGACTGCTAAATGAAAAGAACTTTGCAACTCTATGAGATGAATTCACATGTTACAAAGCAGTTTCTCAGGAAGGTTCTATCCAGCATTTATTTAAGGATATTTACTTATTAACCATATGCCTCAACATGCTCCCATACATCCCTTTACATATTCCACAAAAATATTGTTGACAAACTGCTCCATGAAAAGAAAGGTGCAACACTGTGAGATGAATTCCCACATCACAAAGTAACTTCTCAGAAAAGTTCATTATTATTTTTTTCAGAGTATATTTCCTTTGTCACCACAGGCTTTAAAATAATCCTCTTCACATCCCCCAAAAACAGTGCTACCAAACAGCTTTTTGAAAAGTATCGTGTAACACTGTGAGAGGAATTCCCAAGTCACAAAGCCGTTTCTCAGAAAGCTTCTTTCCAGTTTTTATCTGAGGATATTTCCCTTTTCACCATAGCAAATGAGCTCCAAAATATCCCTTTGCAGAGTCCACATAAGCAGTGTCAGCAAACTGCTCCATGAAAGACAGTGGTGACACTGTGAGATGAATTTCCACATCACAAAGAAGTTTCTCAGAAAGCTTCTGTATAATTTTCATCAGATGATATTTCCATTGTCACCATAGGCTTCAAGGTGATCCAAAACATCCCTTTTCAGATTCCCCAATAAAAGTGCTACCAAACTGTTCCATGAAAGGACTCGTGTGACTCTGTGAGATGAATTCAGAAATCACAAAGCGGTTTCTCAGAAAGCTTTTTTCTAGTTTTTGTCTGAAGATATTTCCTTTGTCACCATAAGCTTCAGTGCGGTCCAAAATATCCCATTGCAGTTTCCAAGAAAACAGTGTTAGCAAACTGCTCAATGAAAAGAGGAGTGTATCTCTGAGATAATTGACACAATATAACGCAGTTTCTCAGTAAGCTTCTTTTTGGTTTTTATCTGAGGATAGTTTCTTTGTCACCACAGGCTTCATTGTGCTCCCAAATATCCTATTGCAAATTCCATGAGAAAAGGGTTATCAAACTGCTCATTGAAAAGAATGGTGTAGCTCTGTTAGATGAATGCACACATCATGAAGCAGTTTTTCAGAAAACTTCTTTCTCGTTTTTGTCTGAGGATATTTCCTTTACCCTATAAGCCTCAATGCACTCCAAAATGTCCCTTTGTAGATTTCACGAAGCTATTAGAGCAAACTTCTCCATAAAAAGTAAGGTGTGGCTCTGTGAGATGCAATCACACATCATAAGGAAGTTTCTGAGAATGATTTTTACCAGGTTTTCTGAAGAGACTTCCTTAGTCACCGTAGGCTCCAAAGGGATCCAAATTATCCCTTCTCCGATTCCACAAAATCAGTGCTAACAAACTGATCCATGAAAAGTATCGTGCAACACAGTGAGATGAATTAGAACATCACAAAGAGGTTTCTCATAAAGCTTATTTCTAGTTTTTATATGAGGATATTTCCTTTGTCACCAAAAGCTTAAATGGGCTCCAAAATATCCCATTGTAGATTGCAAGAAAACAGTGTTAGCAAACTGTTCAATGAAAAGAGAAGTGTAATCCTGTGAGATGAATTCACACATAACAAAGCAGTTTCTCAGAAAGTTTCTTTTTGGCTTTTATCTATTTCCTTTGTCACCATAGGCTTCAATGCTCTCCCAAATATCTCATTGTAGATTCCATGAAAACTGGTTATCAAACTGCTCAATGCAAAGAACGTGTAACTCTTTGAGATAATTTCACAGATCACAAAGTAGTTTCTCAGAAATCTTCTTTCAAGTTTTTATCTGAGGATATTTCTTTTTTCAGTATATGCGTCAATGTGCTCCCAAATATCCCTTTGCAGTTTTCACGCAAACAGTGTTATCAGACTACTCCATGAAAAGAAAGGTGTATCTCTGTGAGATGAATTCAAACATCAAAAGGAAGTTCTCAGAAAGCTTCATTATAGTTTTTATCTGAGGATATTTCCTTTCTCACCAAAGGCTTCAATGCGATCCAAAATATCCTTTCTCAGATTCCCTAAAAACAGTGCTTCCAATCTGCTCCATGAAAAGAATCATGTAATTCTGTGAGATGAATTCACAAATAAAACAATTTTTCAGAAAGAATCTTTCTACTTTTTGTCTGAGGATATTTCCCTTTTCACAATAAGTTTCAATGCGCTCCGAAATATCTCATTGCAGATTCCAATAAAACAGTGTTAACAAACTGCTCAATGAAGAAAACATTGTAACTATGAAAGTTTCATTCACACATCACAAAGCAGTTTCTCAGAAAGCTTCTTTTTGATATTTCTCTGAGGATATTTCTTTGTCATAAGCATCAGTGCGCTCCCAAATATCCTATTGCAGATTCCACGAAAACAGTGTGATCAAACTGCTCAATGAAAAGCATGGTGCAACTCTGTGAGATGAATTCACACATCACAGAGCAGTTTCTCAGAAAGCTTCTTTTTGGTTTTCCTATTAGGATATTTCCTTTTCCACTATAGGCCTCAATGCGCTGCCAAATATCCCTTTGTAGATTCCAAGGAAACAGTGTTAGCAAACTGCTCCATTAACAGTAAGTTGTAACTCTTTGAGATGAATTCACACAATACAAGGAACTTTCTCAGAAAGCTTCTTTCTAGTTTTTTCTGAGCATAATTTCTTTTCATTTTAGGCCTCAATGCATTCCCAAATATCCCTTTGCAGATTCAAGGAAAACAGTGTTAGCAAACTACTCAATGTAAACAGCAGTGTAACTCTGTGAGATGTATTCATATATCACAAAACAGTTTCTCAGAAGGGTTCTTTCTCCTTTTACTATGAGGATATTTACTTTTTCGCTATAGTCCTCAATGCGCTTGCAAATATCCCTTTGCAGATCCCACGAAAACTGTGCTAGCAAACTGCTCCATGAAAAGAAAGCTGTACCTCTGTGAGATGAATTCACAAATCACAAAGAACTTTCTCAGAAAGACTCTTTCTAGTTTTTATCTGATTATATTTCCTTAGTCACCATGGACTACAACACTATAAAAATATGCCTTCTTAGATTCCCCAAAAACAGTACTACCAAATTGACCCATGAAAACAATCTTGTAACTCTGTGAGATGAATTAACATATCATAAAGCCATTTCTCATAAAGCTTCTTTCTAGTTTCTATATGAGGATATTTCCTTTGTTGTCATAAGTTTCAAAGCGCTCTGAAATATTTCATTGCAGATTCCAAGAATACAGTGTTACCAAACTGCTCAATGCATAGAATAGTGTAACTCTCTGTGATGCATTCACACATCACAAGGAAGTTTCTCACAAAGCTTTTCTAGTTTTTATCTGAGAATATTTCATTTTTCACCATAGGTCTCAATGCACTCCAAAATATCCCTTTGCAGATTCCACAAAAACAGTGTTAGCAAACTGCTCAATGAAAAGAAATGTGTATCTCTGTGAGATGAAACCACAAATCCCAAAGAACTTTCAGAGAAACCTTCTTTCTTGTTTTTATCTGAGGATATTTTCTTTGTCACCATAGGCTTCAAGGCATTAAAAAATATCCTTTCTCAGATTCCCCAAAAACAGTGCTACCAAGTGGCTCCATGACAAGAATCATGCAACTCTGAGATGAATTCACAAATAATAAAGGAGTTTCGCAGAAAGCTTCTTCTAGTTAGTGTCTGCAGGTATTTCCTTTTTCACCATAAACTTTAATGCACTCTGAAACATACCATTGCAGATTCCAAGGAAGTAGTATTAGAAAAGTGCTCATTGAAAAGAACAGTGTAACTATGTTTAATGAACTCAGACATCCCAAAGCTTTTAGTTTCTCAGAAAGTTTATTTTTGATTTTTATCTGAGAATATTTCCATTGTCACCATAGGCTTCAATGCAATCCAAAATAACTCTCCTCAGATTCCCCAAAAACAGTGCTACCAAACTGCTCTAAGAAAAGAATCGTGTAACTCTGTCTGATGAATTTACAAATCACAGAGCAGTCTCTCAGAAAGTTTCTTTCTACTTTTTGTCTGAGGATATTTTCTTTTTCACAATAAGCCTCAATGAACTCCAAATTATCCCAGGGAAGATTCCAAGGAAACAGTGTTAGCAAAGTCCTCAATGAAAAGAACAATATAACTCTCTGAAATGTATTCACACATCACAAAGCAGTTTCTCAGAAAGCTTCTTTTTACTTTTTGCCTGAGGATATTTCCTTTTCGCAATAAGATTCAATGTGCTCTGAAATATGCCACTGCACATTCCAAGAAAACAGTGTTAGCAAATTGCTCAGTGAAAAGTACAGTGTAAGTCAGTGAGTTGAATTCACACATCACAAAGCAGTCTCTCACAAAGCTTCTTTCTAGCTTTTCCATGAGTTTAATTCATTTTTCACTATAAGTCTCTATGTGCTCCTAAATATCCCTTTGCAGATTGCATGAACACAGTGTTAGCAAACTGCTCAAAGAAAAGATCAGTGTAACTTCATGAGATGATTTGACAAAACAAAAGGCAGTTTCTCAGAAAGCTACTTTTTTGTATTTATCTGAGGATATTTCCTTTGTCACCCTAGGCTTCAATGCAATCCAAAATATCCCTTCTCAGATTCCCCAAAAACAGTGTTACCAAACTTCTCCATGAAAAGAAAGATGTAACTTTATGAGAAGAATTCACACATCACCAATAACTTTCTTAGACACCTTCCCTCTAGGTTTTAACTGATGGTATTTCCTTTGTCACCATAGGCTTCAATGCGATCCAATATATCCCTTCACAGATTCCCCAAAAACAATGCTACCAAACTGATCTATGAAAAGAGTCATATAACTCTGTTAGATGAACTAACAAACAACAAATCAGTGTCTCTGAAAGATTTATTCTAGTTTTTCTATGAGGATATTTCTTTTGTCACCATAGGCTTCAATGTACTCCGAAATATCCTATTGCAGATTCCACGAAAACAATATTATCACACTTCTCAATGAAAAAAATGGTGTAACTGTGTGGGATGAATTCACACAACACCAAGCTGTTTCTCAAAAATCTTCTTTCTAGTTTTTTTCTGAGGATATTTCCTTTATCACCATAGGTGTCAAAGCGTTCCAAAATATCCCTTTGCAGATTCCACAAAAACACTGTTAGCACACTGCTCCATGAAAAGAAATGTGTACTTCAGTGAGATGAATTCACACATTACAGACAACGTTCACAGAAAGCCTCTATCTAGTTTATATGTGAGGATATTCTCCTTTTCACTATAGACCTCAATGTGCTCCCAAATATCTCTGTGCAGATTCCACGAAAACTGTTAGCAAACTGCTCCATGAAAAGAAAGCTATAACTTTGTGAGATGAATTAACACATCAGAAAACGGTATCTAAGAAACATTCTTTCTAGCTTTTATATGAGGATATTTCCTTTGTCACCATAGGCCTCATAGTGCTCCCAAATATCCCTTTGGAGATTCCACGAAAACAGTGTGGGCAAATTCTCCATGAAAACAGACATAAAACTCTGAGAGATGAATTCACATATCACAAAGAACTTTCTCAGAAAACTTCTTTCTTGTTTTTATCTGAGGTTATTTATTTTGTCACCATAGACTTGGTTGTTTTCCAATAAATCCCTTCTCCAAATCCCCAAAAACAGTGCTACCAAACTGTTCAATGAAAAGAATCATGTAACTTTGTGAGATGAATTCAAAAATCACAAAGTAGTTTCTCAGAAAGCTTCTTTCTTGTTTTTATATGCAGATATTTCCTTTTGAACCATAGGCTTCAATGTGCTCCAAAATATCTCTTCTCAGACACCACAAAAGTGATGGCAAAGTGCTCCCTGAACAGAAACGTTTAGGTCTATGAAATGAATGCACAAATCACAAGGGATTTTCCCTGAAAGCTTCTCTCCAGTTTTTACCTGGAGAATTTTCTTTTTTCACCTAAGGCCTCTATTTGCTCCCAAATATCCCATTACAGATTCCTCAAAAAGAGTGTTACCAAATTGCTCAATGAGAAGAAAGATTTAACCCTGTGAGACGAATGCACCCAACTCAAAACAGTCTGTCAGAAAGCTTCTGTCTAGTTTTTATCTGAAGCTTTCCTTTTTCACCATGGGCTCCTCTGTGCTCTGAATATCCCTTTGTAGATTCCACAACATCAGGGTTAACAAATTGCTCAATGAAAAGAAAGGTTTACCTCTGGGAGAAGAATTCACACATCACAAAGAAATTTCTCAGAAAGCTCCTTTCTAGCTTTCATCTGTGCTGCATATTTACTTTTCCAACATCACCCTCAATGCCTTTCCAAATATCCCTTCTCAGACAACACAAACCCAGTGATGACAAACTTCTCAATCAACAAAATGGTTTATCTCTCTGAGATGAATACACATATCACAAAACAGTTTCTCATAAACCTTACCAGTTTTTATCTGACGATATTTCCTTTTTCAATATCAGCCTCTATGAGCTCCAAAACATCCCTTTTCAGATTCCCCAAAAGCAGTGCTACCAAACTTCTCAATGAAAAGAAAGGTGTAACTCTGTCTGATGAATTCAGCCATCAAAAAGCAGTTTCTCATAAAGCTTCTTTCTAGTTTTTATCTGAGGACGTTTCTTTATTCACCATAGGACCCAAGGTACTCCAGGTACTCCCAAATATCCCTTTGAAAATTCCAGGAAAGCAGTTTTAGCAAACTGTTCCATGAAAAAAAGGTGTAACTCAGTGTGATGAACTCACACATCACAAAGAACTTTCTCAGAAATCTTCTTTCTTGTTTTTATCTGAGTATATATCCTTAGTCACCAAAAGCTTCAATACGATCCAATATACCCCTTCTTAGATTCCCCAAAAACAGTGTTGCCAAACTGGTCCATGAAAAAGATCATGTAACTCTGTGAGATGAATTAACACATCAAAACTGGTTTCTCAGAGAGCTTCTTTATAGTTTTTATGGGAGCATATTTCCTTTATCACCATCATATTCAATGTGCTCCTAAATATCCCATTGCAGGTTTCAAGAAAACTGTGTTAGCAAACTTCTCAATGAAAAGAAGACTGTAACTCCATGAGATGAATTTACACATCACAAAGCAGTTTCTGAGAAATCTTCTTTCTAGTTTTTATGTGAGGATACTTCCTTTTCACCATTGGCTTCAAAGCACTCACAAATATCCTTTTGCAGATTCCAAAAAAAAACAGTGTTAGCACATGGCTGAATGAAAAGAAAGGTTTAACTCTGAGATGAATTCACAAATCACAAAACAATTTCTCAGAAAGCTTCTTTTTGGTTTTTGTGAGAGGATATTTCCCTTGTTATCATAGGCTTCAATGGGATCCCAAATATCCTATTGCAGATTCCACAAAAACAATGTTATCAAACAGCTCAATTAAAATAACAGCATAACTCTGTGAGATGAATTCACACATGATAAAGTAGTTTCTCAGAAATCTTCTTTCTAGTTTTTAATTGAGATTATTCCCTTTGTCACCATAGGCTTCAGTGTGACCCAAAATATCTCTACTCAGACTCCCCAAAAACAGTGCTACCAAACTGTTCCATGAAAAGAATGGTGTAACTCTGTGAGATAAATTCACATATCACAAAGATGCTTCTCAGAAAATTTCTTTCTAGTTTTTATCTGAGGATATTTCCTTTTTCAGAATTTTAATCATTGCGCTCCCCGATATCCCATAGCAGATTAAATGAAAAAAGTGTTATCAAACTTTTCAATGAAAACAATGGTGTAACTCTGTCAGATGAATTCACACATCACAAAGCAGTTTCACAGAAACCAACTTTTTGGACTTTTATCTGGATATTTCCTTTGTCTCCATAGGTTTCAATGCAGTCTGAGATATACTATTGCAGATTACATGAAAACAGTGTTATCAAACTTGTCAATGAAAAGAATGGTGAAACTCTGTAAGATGAATTCACACATCACAAAACTCTTTCTCAGAAAACTTCTTTCTAGTTTTTATATGAGGATATTTCCTTTTAAACCACAGGCTTCAATGTGCTCCCAAATATCCCTTCTCAGACACCACAGAAACAGTGATGCCAAAATACTCCCTCAAGAGAAACTTTTAGCTCTATGAGATGAATACACACATCATAAAGGAGTTTCTGAGAAAGCTTCTCTCCAGTTTTTACCTGAAGGTGTTTCCTTTTTCACCATTGAACTCTATGCACTCCCAAATATCTCTTTGCAGACTCCAGAAAAATGGTGTTTGCAAACTGCTCAATGAAAAGTAAGGTGTAACTCTGTGAGATGAATTCACCCATCACATGGCAGTTTCTCAAAAAGCTTCTTTCTTGTTTTTATATGTGGATAATTCCTTTTAAACCGTAGGCTTCAATGTGTTCCCAAATATCCCTTCTCAGACACCACAAAAACACTGAAGCCAAAGTGCTCCCTCAATGGAAACGTTTAGCTCTATGAAATGAATACATACATCACAAAGGGGTTTCTCAGAATGCTTCTCAAGGCCTCAAGGTGCTCCAAAATATCCCTTTGCAAATTCCAGGAAAGAAGTTTAAGCAAACTGCTCCATGAAAAGAAAGGTGCAACTCTGTGAGATGAATTCACAAATCAGAAAGCAGTTTCTCAGAAAGCTTCTTTCTAGTTTTTGTCTGAGGATATTTCCTTTTTCACCATATTTTGCAATGCAATCCAAAATATCCCTTCTCAGATTCCCCAGAAACAGTGCAAACAAACTGTTCCATGAAAAGCATCATGTAACTCTGTGAGATGAATTCACAAATCACAAAGTAGTTTCTCAGAAAGCTTCTTTCTAGTTTTTGTCTGAGGATATTTCCTTTGTCATCCTAAGGTTCAATGCTCTCTGAAAAATCCCATTGCAGATTCCAAGAAAATAGTGTTAGAAAACTGCTCAATGAAAAGAACAGTGTAATTCTGTGAGTTGAATTCACACATCACAAAGCAGTTTCTCTGAAATATTCTTTTTGGTCTTTCTATGAGGATATTTCCTTTGTCACCAAAAGCTTCAATGTGCTCCAAAATATTAGATTGCAGAATCCAAAAAAAAAAAAAAACACACAGTAAGCACACTGCTCAATGACAAGAACAGTGTAGCTCTGTGAGATGAATTCACGCATCACAAAACAGTGTCTCAGAACACTACTTTCAAGTTTTTATCTGAGGATATTCTCTTTCTCAAAATTGGCCTCAAGGCACTCCCAAATATCCCTTTGCAGATTCTACGAAAACAGTGTAAGCAAATTGCTCCATGAGAATAAAAGTGTAACTCTGTGAGATTAATTCACACATCACAAAGAACTTTCTCAGAAAGCTTCTTTCAATTTTTTAACTGAAGATATTTTCTTTGTCACCATAGGCCTCAATGCGATCCAAAATATCCGTTCTCAGAAGCCCCAAAAGCAGTACTACCAAATTGCTCCATGAAAAGAATCGTGTAACTCTGTGAGATTAATTCACAAATCACAAAGCAGTTTTCCTTTTTCACCATCGGTCTCAATGAGCTTGCAAATATCCCTTTGCAGAGTCCATGAAAACAGTGTATCCAAACTGCTCCATGATAACAACAGTGTAAATCTGTGGGATGAATTAACACATCACAATACAGTTTCTCAGAAAGCTTCCTTTTGGTTTTTTGTCTGAGGATATTTCCTTTGACACCATAGGCTTCAATGTGCTCTCAAATATCCTATTGCAGATTCCATGGGAACAGTGTTAGCAACCTGCTCCAAGCAAAGAATCGTGTAACTGTGTGAGATGAGTTCACACATCACAAAGAAGTTTCTTAGAAAGCTTCATTCTACTTTTTATCTGAGTATATTTGCTCTGTAAACCTAGGATTCAACATGATCAAAAATATCCATTCTCAGGTACCACAAAAACAGTGCTACCAACCTGCTTCATGAAAAGAATGGTGTAACACTGTGAGATGAATTTACACATCCCAAAGCTGTTCCTGAGAAAGCTTTTTTCTCGTTTTCATTGGAGGATATTTCCATTCTCACCACATTTCTCATTGCGTTCCTGAATATCCAATTGCAGATTAAATGAAAAAAGTGTTAACAAATTTCTCA
>NW_022318977.1:0-1702 GCF_002776525.5 Piliocolobus tephrosceles
TTTCTTTTTTTTTTTTTTTTTTTTTTTTTTTTTGAGACATGGTCTTGCTCTGTTGCCCAGGCTGGAGTGCAGTGGCACAATCATAGCTCACTGCAACCTTGAACTCCTGGGTTCAAGTGATCCTGCTGCTTCAGCCTCCCAAAGCACTGGCATTACAGGCATGAGCCACTATATCCTGCCTACCCAGTTATTTTGGAGCAAATACCAGATGTCATATACTTTTATTTACATAGAGAATCAGTTCTCCTTCCCTGCAGCCTCCCTTGCCCTCTGGATCCTGATTCCAAAGGGCTCCCTGCCAGCCTGTCCTCCCAGAGACTTCGAAGATCGGGTCTACCCAAGGCCCACAAGTGGTCCCCACGGAGCCTCCTCCCAGGAGCTGCAGCTCTTGCTGGCCACTTTCATAGAGGGGGTCAGCCACGCCCTGAGCCCCAGCAGCTCCCACAGGAGACAGGGGGAGGGACCCCACATCTGTGCTTAGAGAAGGAAGGCCTCCTGCTCTGTGGACACTCTGGTGGGGGTTGAGGATGGGAAGAGTCCAGAATAAAAGGTGTTGAGAAGAAAAAGCATGCTAAGCGGATAAGGCTGTCCCAGGATGGGGGGCCTGTGACCCTGGGGACTAACGAGCCTACCTCACATTAGGGCCAAGGACTGTGCCCACCCCCTCCCCGCCCCCTGTCCTGCTGCGCCACCAACTCCGTGCTCACCGATAGAAGTATACGTATGTCTCCACGTAGGTGCTGCGCCCCAGCTGGGGGCTGCTCAGGGTGCTGTAGGGCCCAGAGCCATCAAATCTGCCAAGAAAAGGGGAGGCAGAGTCAGGGACTCAAGGCTCTGGGTGCGCCCCTGATTAGACTCACAGAGCCTTCCTCACCGATTGAGTTCTCGAAGCAGGAGGGGGATGGCGCTGCCGGAAGAGTCCACCACCTCCTGCAGCACCATGATGTCACAGCGAGCCAGGATCTGCAGGACACCAGGAAGGCCAGCCTGACTCAGTGCCAGCTGCCCTGAGAGGAGGCAGTGGGCCCAGGGAACTGGCACTGTTGTGGCCAAGAGTGTTAAGGCTTGCTGGCTGCAGCCCACAGAAAGCAGTGGGACTGGAAAGGCCCCAGGAGAAGACTCATCCCACCCACACATCACCTGTTTCACAGAGGAGGAGACTGAGGCCAGCAGCAGGCAAGTGCCTGTGCTGCATCTCCGTGCCACATCTCTTCCTGTCCCCTCTTCTCTGGAACATACTCCTGGTCAGGCAGGGCTGGGGGCTTTGGGTCATGGTGTTTAGGGGCACAGCTTCCCTGAAGTGATGAACTTACCCGAACTAAGGTGTCCATCACCTGCTCCCTGGCCACCTTGGCCAGCGTCAGCCGCTGGGCATTGAAGGCACAGATGCGAAAGGCCTGGGCCCCATTGACCAGGATGAGGAAAAGGAGTGCAGCTGGATAGTGCATGACTGCGTGTGGCTGCCGGGGACACCCCAGGAATCCAGGCTGCCCCAGGATATGCTCCCACTGGGCTCAGTTCTGGCTCTGGGAGGGCTGAAATATGGAACAGAGAAAGTGGCACTAGCTGCTGCCCAGCACCAGCCTCCCAGACCTGTCAACCCGCAGGTTCCCCGCCCTTCTCCGTGGCCACCTGCTGACTCTGCCTGTATGGCTTGACAGCATTCTTTTCATTTAAAAATTGTTTTTGAGGCCGGGCGCGG
>NW_022318978.1:0-36488 GCF_002776525.5 Piliocolobus tephrosceles
AAAGAAAGAAAGAAAGAAAGAAAGAAAGAAAGAAAGAAAGAAAGAAAAAGAAAGGAAGGAAGGAAGGAAGGAAAAGAAAAGAAAGAAAGAAAACAGAAAGAAAGAAAAAAGGAAGGAAGGAAGGAGAGGGAGAGAGGGAGGGAGAGAGAAAGGAAGGAAGGAAAGAAGGAAGAGAAAGAGCAAGAGAGGAAAGAAAGAGAAAGAAAAGAGAGAAAGAAAAACAAAGAAAGAAAGAAAAAGAAAGAGAAAGAAGAAAATACATTTTAAACAGATTTTTATATCTGATAGTTTTTTTTTTTTAATTAAAATATACATAACAGGAAAAAGCAGAACTTTGCTTCCTTTTGTTCTTCAGTTTAGTCCTTTAAAAAAATTTTGAACCATGTTTCTGTGGAAAGGGCCACTTTAAACTTTTTAGTGCGTAAGGCCTCTACTGACATGACTGGAAAGCCCAGTCGCATAACAGAGCTACTTCTTGGATAGAGAGAGCAGGATGTCATGTAGCAGATATTTGTAACAGTTAGATTTAACTGGCCCAAGATCAGACAATGTCATATATCTCTCCCTAAATCTCCTACTGTAATTGTTTATTATGGCATGCATGCATAGTGTTAAATCATATTAGAAAATCCCTTGATTTATTTTCTACTAAAGTTAGCAGCAATTAAATGGCATTAAGCAAGGAGAAATTTCAAATGAAGTGTTGATGGCATTAAAAGTTCAAACACTTCAGGCTTGGTAAAGGGCAGAGCTCTACAGTTTTGGAAAACTCATGACCTCCCCATTTGTTATAAAAAATACTTCTAGTCTTCAGTCCTACAAATACATATTAAATACCTACTATGAGCTAAGAACTGAAAATACAGAAATTAATGGCATTTTTCCTGCCCAAGGAACTTACAGAAGAGATCAGAGAGATGAATAAACAAAATGTAACCCTATGAAAATCATAATCGCATGTGGTCCAGTCTCAGAGTAGTTACAGAAGCATAATGAAAAATACACATTTGAAGTGAGTCGACTTGTGTATCTCAAGGTCTAAGAAATGAAGTATAACCCTTCTTTTAAAAATCCCTTTCTCATCCATTTTACCCTTACTGCAGCTGTTCTTGCCTTTTCCTCAAACTCCCTGAACATTTCTTTCTCTCCTTCCCTCCACTCTATAACCCTCACTAAGTTTTTGCTTCAAAAAATTTATCCCTGGCCAGACGCAGTGGCTTACGCCTGTAATTCCAGCACTTTGGGAGGCGGAGGCGGGCAGATCAAAAGGTCAAGAGATCGAGACTATCCTGGCCAACATGGTGAAACCCCATCTCTACTAAAAATACAAAAATTAGCCAGACATGGTGGCACATGCCTATAGTCCCACCTACTTGGGAGTCTGAGCCAGAAGAATTGTTTGAATCTGGGAGGCAGAGGTTGCAGTGAGTGGAGATCATGCCACTGCACTCCAGCCTGGTGACAAAGCAAGACTCTGTGTCAAAAAAAAAAAAAAAAAAAAAAAAAATTCTCCTCTCCTCAATATCAAATCTACCAGAAAAAAACTCTTAGCAATAAGGGAAGAAAAAGATCTGGCCAGGCCGATAATCTCTTTAGCAACCAGAAGTAGAGAAAAGGCTGAATTGTTTTCATGCTACTATTGTCTGATGCAAGGGTATCATAAAATAGTGTGAAAGGTCTTGTATTAGAAATACGTACGAGGATGAGTACCAGTCCCAAGGCAGTACAAGAGACACTTTGCCAAGGAAAGCTTAGGTTCTGATGGGTCTTAAGTTTTTCAGGCAGATGAGGAGGGATAATATAATATGTTGTGGGAAAGGACAAATTTCATTTACATGAATCTTTGGATTTGGGTAAGTTAAGAAGAACCAATACCAATAAAAGATCTTGAAGATAATCCATTTCTTCCAATATAAATTTTTCTTCCTGGCTGAGGACATGTCAGAAACATACAAGATAGCAAATGGGACATTCCCTTTGGAACAGAAATTTTGTAGGATTTTGTATGGTTTCATACAAAATATGATGATATGAAGATGTTTTGAACATAATAGGATAAAAAGAAAAACAGGAATAAAAAAATCTCTCTAATTCTAATATGTTATATTTATTTATGTGATTCTGAATGTCATTCTAACCCACATGACATAACTGGGAGGAGATTAAATGTAGTGGCATTGAGAGACTTCAGTTATCAAGGGAGCTGCTAGGAAAATCACTCTGCTAAAAGTGGAATGTCTGATAAATTCTTGACTTGACTTCTGACAGTGTCATTTCACAGAAGCAGGAAGTAGTGACAGAGAGGGAGCTGTATGTCTGAAATTAATTCTGAATACCAGGGAGAACTATTTGATCAGGTGGGCATCACAGGGAATTTAGGAGAAAATAATTATGTCATTTAGAACTCATGGCAACCAAATAATGTGGCATATTATTTATATTTATGTCTACCAGTTGAATTTTTTTTACTAATTCAATAATTTTTATTAAACACCTACTACACGCTATACTTGCCTATTGACCAGTGATGTGTTTGTACATGTTTATAATGAGTCTTTATCCTTGAAAACTTTTGACAAGGTCAAAGGAAAAAACAGATGACCCCTCTCAACCCGAGATTCACCATGCTGTTAATTCAAAGGTATCACATTAATAATAATAACTCGTATTTTCCCTGGATCTGGCCTCTAAGCTGCTTGCTGAAGACTTTGGACTGGGCAATCCATCCCCCCAAACACACTTATGCACACACACACACACACATACACGCACACTCTTCTTGAAGTGTTCAGAAATGACCCAATTCTAAGAATTTGCAGAAATCAAAAGAGGATTTGGTTTTGGATGTTCTCATATCATGGAATTGGGAGTTTGAGGCAAGTTTATTTATATGTCTGATAGCCTCAGCTAAGAACTCTCTCTCTCTCTCTGTCACACATACACACACACACGTACACACACACACACACATACACACACACACATACACACACATACACACACACACATACACACACATGGAGAGAGAGAGAGCACTAGACAAAGGACAGGAATCAATTCAAGTGACAGCCACCATCCTACACATACTCAGGCTCATTCTCCTTTTCTGAACAGTGTTTTCACCTTTGGGCCAAGCTGACATGCCTGCCTTCATCTCCTCATAGGTAACATTCAGTGCCATAAAGCTCTTCAGTCCCTCGCTCAATAGACTTCTAGCAGTCCTGCCCCACCAGCTTACTAGATTTGTTCCAATGGCAGTTTAAGCACAGGATGAAGGTCCCACCACAAAGAAATCAGCTCCATGGCTCAAGCTGGTGAGGATGCGGGCACTCTCAAATATGAAGATCTCAAATTCAATTTTTAATTATATAAACATATGACAAAAGGGAGGGAGGGATTGAAGGAAACTACTTAGGCTGCTGGGGAGTTTTGTTGAGTTTATGTTTAAAAAGAACACATATAGAGATAGTGATACATAACCAAGAATGAAAACAGAATATAAAAATAAAGCTAGAGAGTTTGATCAAAACTGAACCTCAGGATAAGCTTAGGTATGCAAAAAGGCCAAAGACCAGGTGGAAAAAACTTTTAAAGCTATCTTAGAATGAAAAAAGAACAAGGAAAAACAGATTCAGTATTTGATTTTTCCCCTTATTATGCTAACAAATTACACAATGAAAGATGAACTACTCATCTCCTAATTTGCTTCTATTTTCTCTATTGAGGAAAAAGGCTCTTCAAGCAGGAAAGAGTAGAATAAACATGGTTAAGAGGAAAATAAAGCTCAAATTAGGTGAAGAGATGATGAGAGAGCTCCTGGTGTTTTGAATAAATTTAAGTCCCCAGATTAGAAAAATTATCCCCAGGGGACTGGGGGCTGCACAGGTGTGATCTCAGAAACACTGGCAGAAGTAGTCGTTTAGTATTTAGGGAGAAAAGATGTGATGGCAGAAGACTGGAAATAGGTAAATGTCCTGATTTTCTACATGTGGAAAATGGTATACTACAAAAACAACAGAATACTGTCCCCAACAAAAATCCTCAGAAAAGTGATAGAGAATATTATTAAATAGCTCTTTTGAAAGTACATAGCCATTTTGGGGAATCGACAAGGATTCACTGAGACCAGAGCATACCAAATGACACTTGGATGTTGTTTGGAACATGAAGAGGAGAGGGAAATGGTGAGATTTATGATGATTTAAAGAAGTGAAAAAAAGTAGAAGAGAAAATAGAAGATCAAATTTGTACCTGCTCCAGGGTTGAGTGCATCTGTTTGCTAAAGGCAAAATTGTTCTCTTAGAAGCAGGAGCTAAATCATGTGTACATAAGGCCATGTGGTGGAATAATAGACATTGGAGACTTTGAAAGGCAGGAGGGTGGGAGGATGGTGAAGGGTGAGAAATCATCTAACAGGTAAAATGTCCACGATTTGGGTGATGGTTACACTAAAAGCCCAGACTTCACCACTATGAAATATATGCATGTAAGAAATCTACACTTATACTTGCTAAATCTATAAGAATTAAAAAAAAAAATCAACAAAAATCAAAGTTGGGATAGGAGTGGAAAAAGGGAACTGCAAAGCAAGCAACCAACTTGAGTGATGGAAAGGCAAGAGTCTGGGTGAGCGCTAGCAGAAAATGCTAAAATAAGCAAAGGCATGCTAATGCCAGATTGGAAACAGAGTGGATAGAGTACTTATCAGTAATTCCTGAGAACCCAGAATCGTTTCGTACATATGCCCCACCCCTGGCTATTATCATGTGTTAATAATGTAGGGGGAAGTCCTCATGTTTCTCTGGACTATTTATGGGGATAATAAATAATAATCAATTAGACCAGAGCAGTAAATTATCCTAACCTACAATTTTTGTGCTAAAAGAGGTCTTTGTACTACATGAAGTAGCAGAAGCGAATCAGGGCAAGTTTCAACTAAGATCACACAGGCCGAGGGCTAAACTCATTTAGTCTGTTTATTGATTGATTGATTAATTGACACGGAGTGTCACTGCATCACCCAGGCTGGAGTGCAGTGGTGTGATCTTGGCTGTCTACAACCTCCATCTCTCAGGTTCAAGTGATTCTTCTGTCTCAGCCTCCCGAGTAGCTGGGATTACAGGTGTGTTCCACCATGTCCAGCTAATTTGTGTATTAATCAAATACAAACATGGTGTTGGCCAAACTGGTCTCGAACTCCTGACTCCACCCACCTTGGCCTCCCAAAGTGCTGGATTACAGGAGTGAGCCACCACACCCAGCCAAAACTCATTTAGTTTTCTCTGATGTGCTTACCAGCTGAAGTTCAGGCTGATGCTTTAGCATTATCTAGATTTCAGGAGGGCATTTAAAAAATCTCTCATGTTATGCATTTATAAATTATTGTCATTTTTCTAGGTCTTCTGTATGTCACACACTGGGCTAACCTCTTTGTGATTACCTCCAACACTTATAAAAGTCCTATAAAAATACAGTATCTCCAAATTACAGATGAGAAAAATGAGACTCAGAAAAGTTAAGTGATTTGCCGAGGTTTTCAGCTATCAAGAGGTGGAGATGGGATTTGAATTGAAGTTCCCCGGCTCTAAACCTATGCTCCTCCACTAGACTGTATGATCTCCATCATGAAATACATGTGTAAATTTGGACAAGTTGATAATATGGTCAGGAGACTTTCTAAATAAATAAACGATTATACTAAAATAATTTTGATAAATTTCAGGTATGAAATAAAAAATAGGGTCATTGTGGCTTTCGGGTATATATATATATATGTATATAAGACATAAAGATTTTAATTAACAGCAACTAAAGAGAGTTAGCAGAGTGATATGTAGGCAAAAGAAAGCAAGGGAAAAATCTTAAGGCTTCATGAACACTCATTCATTCATTCATTTCTATTTATTGTGTACTAATCAAAGGAAATAAAAGACAATTATACTCTGCACTCTTAATACCATATCTCATACATGGCTCACAGTGTTCCAGATGTATCGTGGTTTAAAATTAACTTTTAATAATTGGAATGGGTCTTGGTGACAAGACATGAAGAAAGATCTGGATAACGTGCCCATTGAGAAAGAGTATATAAACTTAGGATATTTAGCCTGAAAACTTTTCAAATATTCAAAGTGGGTAGATTTTACTAAACTGCTCATTCATTCATTCATTCATTTTGGATTCACAGTATAAATACATACTTAGCTTTTACAAGGTACTAAATATGCCAGGCACTGTCCTTGGTACTAAGTAGAAAAAAAACAAAGAGATGATTCCTACTCTGAAAGATTTTTCAGTATAGTGAGAGACAAATTCAAGGAAAATCAAGCATCAGAGTATGTGCTATGTTAAAAGTATTCCCAGGGCACAGAGAAAGGGTGTTCAGACCATACACTGGGGTCAGTGAAGGTTCCACAGAGAAAACTACATCTGAGTCAATAAGGGCAATAGTAGGCAATAAGGGCAATTAGGGCAATAAGTAGGCATTAACTAGCTGAAGGACAGGGAAGAAGAGAGAACATTCCAAGAAGAGGAAACCGAATGTGTTACTATATACAGAAAAAGCACAAGAGCATAAAATAAGTGGTAAAAATAAAACTGCAATCATGTATTGCTTAATGACAGAGAGACATTCTGACAAAAGTGTTGTTAGGTGATTTCATCGTTGTGTAAACATGGTAGTGTGTACATACACAAGCCTTGATGGGATAGCCTGCTACACATATGCATTTTCACTATAAGGCACATCACAGCCTTCTTGTACTTAGGAACACCAGGCAGCACTTTGGCACTATGCTTGGGGCCATTTTAAACCGTGGAACCACCAAACACACACACACACACACGCAAGATATGTGGCACTAGCATTAAGTAGACCTGGAAAGGAACGTTATTTTTTTCAGTATGAGAGCTAAAACAAGAAGGTGGGGCATTGCTTTGTCCAACCACAGCTAAAAATGGGCCTGTTGGGTGACAATTTTTTACCATCTTTCTGCTCATGTCCAGGAATAACTGTGAAAGCACGGCAAATATTGATCTTTGGGGTTACAAATGCATTTTAGTGAGTAGACAAATTAGCAAGTATGGAATATGCAAGCAATGGGGATTGACTGTAGTTATAGTAGTCTAAGTTATGGTTGATGAACACCTGAATTAAGGCAGCAGCAATGGGGAAAGAGTGAAGGGGACAGGTCCACTCATTAAAAATATTGAATTTTGACAATGTACAAAGTTTAGTGTCAAGAATCAAATATATGGTGTAGCCTCTCAACCCTGAGGTATGTTGGTGATAAAGAGAACAGGGTAGGTGGAGAATTGTGGGGAATTGAAAAAAGAAGCATAAGAAATATTACCAGAAGAGATTGGTGATATCATGAAGTTTGATATTCATGGTACTCAGTTCCAGTGGGCATACTGGGAAGGTTCAGAAGATAAGGGATAGGTGGAAAACTAGGTTAGCTCAAGGAAGCATAAAACAATATGAGTGATGATAAGATAGAGGACCAAAATCCAGAGACATCTACACTGAGTCTTTAAAAATGCAGTTTTTTTCTAGTTTTTATTTTTACTTTTAAAAATATTTTAATTTTTGTGGGTACATAGTAGGTGTATATATTTATGGGGTACATGAGATATTTTGATAGAAGCATAAAATATATAATAATCACTTCTGGGTAAATGGGTTATCCATTCACTCAAGCATTTATTCTTTGTGTTACAAACAATCCAGTTATATTCTTTAAGTTATTATATTTTAAAATGTACAATTAAATTGTTATTGACTGTGGTCACTCCCTGTTGTGCTATCAAATACTAGATATTATTCATTCTTTCTAAATATATTTTTATACCTATTAATGATCCCCAATAACCCCTCACCTTCCCAATCTCTGGCGACCATCCTTCTACTCTCTATGTCCATGAGTTCAATTGTTTTTATTTTTAGATCCCACAAACAAGTGAGAACATGTGACGCTTGTCTTTCCATGCCTGACTTATTTCACTTAGCATAATGACCTCCGGTTCCATCCATGTTATTGCAAATGATAGGATCTCATTTTTTTTATATACTTTAAGTTCTGGGATACATGTGCAGAATGTGCAGTTTTGTTACATATGTATAAATGTGCCATGGCAGTTTGCTGCACCCATCATCCCGTTGTCTATATTAGGTATTTCTCCTAATGTGAGAACATGTCGTGTTTGGTTTTCTGTTCCTGTGTTAGTTTGCTGAGAATGATGGTTTCCAGCTTCATCCATGTCCCTACAAAGGACATGAACTCATCCTTCTTTATGGTTGCTTAGTATTCCATGGTGTATATGTGCCACATTTTCTTTATCCAGTCTACCATTGATGGGCATTTGGGTTGGTTTCAGGTCTTTGCTATTGTGAACAGTGCTGCAATAAACGTACATGTGCATGTGTCTTTATACTAGAATGATGTATAATCCTTTGGGTATATACCCAGTAATGGGATTGCTGGGTCAAATGTTATTTCTGGTTCTAGATCCTTGAGGAATTGCCACACTGTCTTCCATGATGGCTGAACTAATTTACACTCCCATCAACAGTGTAAAAGCGTTCGTATTTCTCCACATCCTCTCCAGCATGTTTTTTTTTTTTTTTTTTGACTTTTTAATGATTATCATTCTAACTGACCTGAGATGGTATCTCATTGTGGTTTTGATTTGCATTTCTGTAATGATCAATGATGATGAACTTTTTTTCATATATTTTTTGGCCACGTAAATGTTTTTCATGTCTCTGTCTCCTTCAGTTCTGCTCTGATCTTAGCTTTTGGATTTGTTTGTTCTTGCTTCTCTAGTTCTTTTCATTGTGATGTTAGGGTGTCGAGTTTAGATCTTTCCCACTTTCTCCTGTGGGCATTTAGTGCTATAAATTTCCCTTTAAACACTGCTTTAGCTGTGTCCCAGAGGTTCTGGTACATTGTGTCTTTGTTTTCATTAGTTTCAAAGAACATATTTATATCTGCCTTAATTTTGTTATTTACCCAGTAATCATTCAGCAGCAGGTTGTTGTGTTTTCATGTAGTCATGTGGTGTCAAGTGAGCTTCTTGATCCTGAGTTCTAATTTGATTGCACTATGGTCTGAGAGACTATTTGTTATGATTTCCATTCTTTTGCGTTTGTTAAGGAGTGTTTTACTTCCAATTGTGTGGTCAATTTTAGAATAAGTGCGATGTGGTGCTGAGAAGAATGTATATTCTGTTGATTTGGGGTGGAGAGTTCTGTAGGTGTCTATTAGGTCCACTTGGTCCAGAGCTGAGTTCAAGTACTGAATATCCTTGTTAATTTTATGTGTCATTGATCTATCAAATTTTGACAGTGGGGTGTTAAAGTCTCCCATTATTATTGTGTGGGAGTCTGAGTCTCTTTGTAGGTCTCTAAGAACTTGCTTTATGAATCTGGGTGCTCCTGTATTGGGTGCATATATAGTTAGGATAGTTGACTCTTCTTGTTGAATTGCTCCGTTTACCATTATAGAATGTCCTTCTTTGTCTCTTTTGGTCTTTGTTGGTTTAAAGTCTGTTTTATTAGAGAGTAGGATTGCAACCCCTGCTTTTTTTTTTTTTTTTTTTTTTTTTTTTTGACTTTCCATTTGCTTGGTAAATATTCTTCCATTCCTTTATTTTGAGCCCATGTGCATCTTTGCATGTGAGATGGGTCTCCTGAATACAGCACACTGATGGGTCTTGACTATCCAATTTGCCAGTCTGTGTCTTTTAATTGGGGCATTTAGCCCATTTACATTTAAGGTTAATATTGTTACGTGTGAATTTGATCCTGTCTTTATGATTCTTGCTGGCTATTTTGCCGGTTACTTGATACAGTTTCTTCAGAGTGTTGATGGTCTTTACAATTTGCTTCATTTTTGCTGTGGGTGGTACTTGTTTTTCTTTTCCATATTTAGTACTTCCTTCAGAGGCTCTTGTAAGGCAGGTCTGGTGATGACAAAAATCTCTCAGCATTTGCTTGTCTGTAAATGATTTTATTTCTCCTTTGCTTATGAAGCTTAGTTTGGCTGGATATGAAATTCTGGTTTGAAAATTCTTTTCTTTAAGAATGTAGAATATTGACCCCCACTCTCTTCTGACTTGTAGGGTTTCTGCCAAGAGAACCACTGTTAGTCTGATGGGCTCCCCTTTGTGGGTAACCCGACCTTTCTCTCTGGCTGCCCTTAACATTTTTTTCCTTCCTTTCAACCTTGGTGAATCTGATAATTATGTGTCTTGGGGTTGCTATTCTTGAGAAGTATCTCCGTGGTGTTCTCTGTATTTCCTGAATTTGAATGTTGGCCTGTCTTGTTAGGTTGGGGAAGTTCTCCTGGATAATATCCTGAAGAGTGTTTTCCAACTTGGCTCCATTCTTCCCGTCACTTTCAAGTACACCAATCAAACGTAGGTTTAGTCTTTTCACATAGTCCCATATTTCTTAGAGGCTTTGTTCATTCCTTTTCATTATTTTTCCTCTAATCTTGCCTTCACGCTTTATTTCATTAAGTTGATCTTCAGTCTCTGATACCCTTTCTTTCAATTGATTGATTTGGCTATTGATACTTGTGTTTGCTTCGTGGAGTTCTTGTGCTGGGTTTTTCAGCTCCATCAGGTCATTTATGTTCTTCTCTAAACTTGTTATTCTAGTTGGCAATTCATCTAACTTTTTTCCAAGGTTCTTTGCTTCCTTGCATTGGGTTAGAACATGCTCCTTTAGCTCGGACGAGTTTGTTATTACCCACCTTCTGAAGTCTACTTCTGTCAGTTCATCAAACTCATTCTCTATCCAGTTTTGTTCCCTTGCTGATAAGGAGCTGCAATCCTTTGGAGGAGAAGAGGAGTGCTTGTTTTTGGAATTTTCAGTCTTCTTGCACTGGTTTTTCCTCATCTTCATGGATTTATCTACCTTTGGTCTTTGATGTTGGTGACCTTCAGATGGGGTTTCTCAGTGGACGTCCTTTTAGTTGATGTTGATGCTGTTCTGTTTGTTAGTTTTCCTTCTGACAGACCCTTCTGCTGCAGGTCTGCTAGAGTTTGCTGGGGGATCACCTGATCCTGTTTGCCTGGGTATCACCAGCAAAGGCTGCAGAACAGCAGTGATTGCTCCCTGTTCCTTCCTCAGAAAGCTTCATCCCAGAGGGGCACCCGCCAGATGCCAGCCAGAGCTCTCCTGTATGAGGTGTCTGTTGACCCCTGCTGGGAGGTGTCTCTCAGTCAGGAGGCCCAGGGATCAGGGACCCACTTGAGGAGGCAGTCTGTCCCTTAGCAGAGATCAAGCGCTGTGTTAGGAGATCCACTGCTCTCTTCAGAAGCAGCAGGCAGGAACCTTTAAGACTGCTGAAGCTGCCCCCACAGCCGTTCCTTCCTCCAGGTGGTCTGTCCCAGAGAGATGGGAGTTTCATCTATAATCCCTTGACTGGGTCTGGGATCTCATTCTTTTTACGGCTGAACAGTACTCCATTGTGTACATGTACCACATTTTCTTTATCCATTCATCTGTTTGGTGAACACTTAGGTTGCTTCCAGATCTTGGCTATTGTGAATAGTGCTGCAATAAACATGAGAGTACAGATATAGCTGTGATATACTGATTTCCTTTCTTTTGGGTATATTCTTAGCAGTAGGGTTACTATCATATGGTAGCTCTATTTTTAGCTTTTGGAGGAACCTCCAAACTGTTCTCCATAGTGGTTGTACTAATTTACATTAGCAACAAGAGTGTACGAGAGTTCTCTTTTCTCCATATCCTTGTCAGCATTTGTTATTGCCTGTCTTTGGATAAAAGCCATTTTAACTAAGGTTGTATTATCTCATTGTAGTTTTGATTTTCATTTCTCTGAGGATCAATGATGTTAAGCACCTTTTCATATACCTGTTTGCCATTTGTATGTCTTCTTTTGAGAAATATCTGTTAAGATTTTTGCCCATTTTAAAAATTGTATTATTAGATTTTTTTATAGAGCTGTTTGAACTCCTTATACATTCAGATTATTAGTCCCTTGTCAGATAGATAATTTGCAAATATTTTCTCCCATTCTGTGGGTTGTCTTATCCCTGTGTTGATTGTATCCTTTGCTGTGCAGAATCTTTTTAATTGATGTGATCACATGTGTCCATCTTTTCTTTGGTTGCCTATGCTTGTGGGATGTTACTCAAGAAATCCTTGCCTAAATGAATGTCCTAGAGTATTTCCCCAGTGTTTTCTTGTAGCAGTATCATAGTGTGAGGTGTTAGATTTAAGTCTTTGATCTATTTTGGTTTGATTTCTGTATATAGTGAGAGAGAGAGGGGTCTAGTTTCGTTCTTCTGCACAGCACCAATTATTTGAAGGCACCATCTTTTCCTCAATGTATGTTCTTGGCACCTTTGTCAAAAATGAGTTAACTATAGACATATGGATTTTTTTTTTCTGGGTTCTCTATTCTGTTTCGTTTGTCTATGTGTCTGATTTTATACCAGTATCATGCCATTTTTATTATTATAGCTCTGTGGTGTAATATGAAGTCAGTCAGCGTGATTCATCCAGTTTTGTTCTTTTGCTTGGATAGATTTGGCTATTCTGGGTATTTTTTTTTGGGGGGGGGGTCCATATAAATTTTAGGATTTTTTTTCTATTTCTGTGAAAATGTCATTGGTATTTTGATGGATATTGCATTGAATCTGTAGATTGCTTTGGGTAGTATGGCCATTTTAACAATATTTATTCTTTTAATATATGAACATGGAATATCTTTCCATTTTTTGTGTCCTTTTCAATTTTTTACATCAATATTTTATAGTTTTCATTGTAGAGATCTTTCACTTCTTTGGTTAAGTTCATTCCTAGGTACTTAATTTTATTTATAGCCATTATAAATTCTTTTTTATATCTTTTGAAGATTATTTGCTGTTAGCAAAAAGAAATTCTATTTTTGTATGTTCATTTTGTATTCTGCAACTTTACTGAATTTGTTAAGTTTTAATAGTTTCTTGGTGAAGTCTTTAGGTTTTTCTCAATATAAGATTATATTATCTGCAAGCAGGATAACTTGACTCTTCCTTTTCAGTTTGGATGCCCTTTATTTGTTTCTTTTGTCTAATTGTTCTAGCTAGGATTTCTAATACTATGTTGAATAACAGTGGTGAAAGTGGGCATCCTTGTCTTCTTAAAGATCTTAGAGGAAAGGCTTTCAGTTTTTCCCCATTCAGTATTATACTCGCTGTGGATCTGTCACATGTGGCTTTTATTATGTTGAAGTATGCTCTTTAATATCTAGTTTTTTGAGGGCCTTTATCATGAAGGGATGTTGAATTTCATCACATGCTTTTTCAGCATCAATTGAAATGATCATATGGTTTTTGTCCTTCATTCTGTGGATATGAGCTATCACACTGATTGATTTGCGTATGTTGAACCATCATTGTATCCCTGGGATAAATGCCACTTGGTCATCAGGAATGGTCTTTTTAATTAGTTGTTGAATTCGATTTGCTAGTATTTTGTTGAGGATTTTTGCATCAATATTCATCAGTGATACTGGCCTGTAGTTTTCTATTTTTGACATATCTTTGTCTGGTTTTTGTATCAGGGTAATACTGACCTTATAGGATAAGTTTGGACATTTTCCCTTCTCCTCTATTTTTTGGAATAATTTAAATAGAATTGGTATTGGTTATTTAAATGTTTGGTAGAATTCAGCAGTGATGCCGCCAGGTCCTGGGCTTTTTATTGCTCGGAGATTATTATGATTTCGATTTTTTTTACTTATTATTTGTTCAGGTTTTGGATTTCTTCAGGGTTCAATCTTGGTAGGTTGAATTTTTCTAGGAACTTGTCAATTTCTTCTAGGTTTTCTAATTTATTACGTATAATGGCTCATAGTGGCCCCAATTATCCTTTGAGTTTCTGTGTTATCAGTTGCAATGTGTCCTTTTTCATCTCTTATTTTATTTATTTGTGCCTTCTGTCTTTTTTAAGTCTCACTAAAGGTTTGTCAATTTTGTTTATCTTTTCAAAAAACCCACTTTTCATTTTGTTGATCTTTTATTTTGTTTTCCTTGTTTCATTTATTTCTGCTCTGATCTTTATTATTTCTTTTCTTCTACTAATTTTAAGTTTGCTTTGCTCTTGATTTTCTAGTTATTTAAGATGATTGTTTATTTGAAGTTTTTCTACTTTTTTAATGTAGGCACTTAAAGGTATAAACTTGCCTCTTAGTACTGTTTTGCTGTGTCTCACAGGTTTTGGTATGTGTATTTCCATTATCAGGTGTTTCAAGGATTTTTTTTCTTTCGTTCTTCTTCTTTTTTTTTTTTTTTTTTTTTCTTTTTTTGACAGTGTTTCACTCTTGTTGCCCAGGCTAGAATGCAATGGTGCAATCTTGGCTCACTGCAACCTCTGCCTCTCAGTTCAAGTGATTCTCCTGCCTCAGCCTCCCAAGTAGTAGCCTCCTGAGTAATCCCAAGTAGCTGGGATTACAGGCGCCTGCTGCCACGCTTGGCAAATTTTGTATTTTTAGTAGATATAGGGTTTCACCATGTTAGCCAGGCTGGTCTTGAACTCTTGACCTCTGGTGATCCACCCCACCTCACCCTCCCAAAGTGCTGGGATTATAGGCAGGAGCCATTACACCTGGCCTATTACAAGAAATTTTTTAATTTTCTGCTTAATTTCTTTATTGACCCACTGGTCATTTAGGAGCATACTGTTTAATTTCCACGTGTTTGTATAGTTTGCAAAACTTTTCTTGTTATTGATTTCTAGTTTTATCCCCTTGTGTTTAGAGAAGATACTTGTTATTATTTCAAATTTTTAAAATGTTTTAAGGTTTGTTTGTGGCCTAATATATGATCTATCTTTGAGAATAATCCATATGTTGAGGAGAATGTGTATTCTGTAGCTCTTGGATGAAATATTTGGTAAATGTCTATTAGGTCCATTTGGTCTACAGTGCAAATTAAGCCTGATTTTTTTTGTTGATTTTCTGTCTAGATAATCTGTCCAATGAAAGTGAGGTGTTGAAATCTCCAGCTACTATTGTATGGGGACCTATCTCTCTCCTTTGCTCTAATAATATTTGCTTTATACATCTGGGTATTCCAGTGTTGGGTGCATATACATTTAAATTGTTATATCCTCTTGTTGAATTGACCACGTTGTCATTATACGATGAACTTCTTTGTCTCTTTTTATAGTTTTTGTCCTGAAATCTGTTTTTGTCTTATGTAAGTGTAGCTACTTCTGCTCTTTTTTGGTTTCTACTTGCATGGGATATCTTTTTCCATCCCTTTATTTTCAGTCTATGTATGTCTTTATAGGTTAAGTGTTTTCCTTCTAGGCAGCAGATCATTGGGTCTTTTTTTTTTTTAATTCATCCAGTCACTTTATGTCTTTTGATTGGTGAATTTAGCCCATTTACATTTGATGTTATTACTGATAAGTAATGACTTTCTCCTGCCGTTTTGTTATTTGTTTCCTGGTTGTTTTGTGGTCTTTCCTTAATTCTTTTCTTTCTTCCTGTCATCCAGTTAATGAAGGTGATTTTTTTCTGGCAGTATATTTTAATTTCTTGCTTTTGATATTTTGTGTATCCATTGTACGTTTTTTGATTGAGGTTGCCATAGGCTTGCAGATACTATCTCATAATCCATTATTTTAAACCAATGACAACTTAACACTGATGGCACGAACGAAGTAACAAACAAACAAAGAGAAAATAAAATCTGTACACTTTAACTTTGTCACCCTCGCCTTTTAACATTTGCTTACTTCTGTTTATATCTTACTGTACTATGTCTTGAAAAGTTGTAGTTATTATTTTTTATTGGTTCATTTTTTAGTTTGTTTACTTGGGATTCAAGTTTACACACCACAGTTACAGTGTTACAACATTCTGTGCTTTTCTGTGTACTTACTGTCGCCAGTGACGAAGTACCTTCAGATGATTTCTTATTGCTCGTTAACATCCTTTTCCTTCAGATTGCAGAACTCTCATTAGCATTTCTTGTAGGACATGTCTGGTGTTTTTTTTGCCTGGAAAAGTCTTTCTTTCTTTCTCACATTTGAAGGATGTTTTCACTGGATATACTATTCTAGGGTAAATTTTTTTTTCCTTTGGCACTTTAACATGTCATGCCACTCTCTCCTTGTCTGTAAGGTTTCCACTGAAAAGTCTGCCGCCAGATGTTTTGGAGCTCCATTGTATATTATTTGTTTCTTTATTCTTGCTGCTTTTAGGATCCTTTCTTTTTCTTTGACCTTTGGGAGTTGGATTATTAAATATCTTGAGGTAGTCTTCTTTGGGTTAAATCTCCTTGGTTTTCTATAACCTTCCTGTACTTGAATATTGATATCTTTTGGGTTAAATCTCCTTGGTTTTCTATAACCTTCTTGTACTTGAATATTGAGAAGTTCTTTGTCATTATCCCTTTGGATAAACTTTCTACCCCTATCTCTCTCTACCTCCTCCTTAAGGTCAATAATTCTTAGATTTGCTTTTTTGAGGCTATTCTCTAGATTTCGTAGGTGTGCTTCATTTCTTAAAATTCTTGTTTCTTTTGGCTCCTTTGACTCTGTATTTTCAAATAGCCTACCTTTAAGCTTACTAACTCTTTCTTCTACTTGATCTATCCTGCTGTTGAGAGACTCTGAGGCATTCTTCGGGATGTCAATTGCATTTTTTTCCAACTCCTGAATTTCTGCTTGATTCTTTTAATTATTTTAATCTCTTTGCTAAATTTATCTGATAGGATTCTGAATTCCTTCTTTGTGTTATCTTGAACGTCTTTGAGTTTCCTCAACACAGCAATTTTGAATTCTCTGTCTGAAAGGTCACAAATCTCTCTCTTTCTGGGATTGGTCCTCAGTACCTTATTTACTTCATTTGGTTAGATCATACTTTTCTGGACAGTCTTGATGCTTGTGGATGTTCATTGGTGTCTGGGCATAGAATAGTTAGGTATTTATTGTCACCTTTGCAGTCTGGGCTTGTCTGTACCCATCTTTTGGGGAAAAAGGTTTTTAGACATTCAAAGTGACTTGGGTGTTGTGATCTGAGTTTCCGATCACTGCGGTTATATCTGTATTACCACCAAGCCCATAATGCTGTGCTTCCTGCAGACTTGTAGAAGTACTGTTTTGGTGATCTTGGATAAGTGCCAAAGGAAACAAAAATTTTACTCTAGAATAGTATATCCAGTGAAAACATCCTTCAAATGTGAGAAAGAAAGAAATATTTTTCCAGACACAAAATATCCAGATCTTGGATAAGATCTGGAATACTCTGAATTACCAGGCAGAGAGTCTTGTTCTTTTTTTATGTTTGCACAAAACAGTGGAGTTTCTGTCTGTGCTGAGCTGCCTGGAGCAGGTGGAGGAATGACACAAGCACCACTTTGGCCACCACCACTGGGATTATGCTGGGTAAGACCTGAAGCCAGCACAGCACTGACTCTTGCTCAAGGCCTGCTATAATCACTACCTGGCTACCACCTATGTTTGCTTAAAGCCTTAGGGCTCTACAATCAGCAGATGGCAAAGTCAGTCAGACTGTGTCCTTCCCTTAAGGATGGTGGGATCCTTTGGGCCCTGGGCGGGTCCAAAGATGCCATCTGGGAGCCAGGGCCTGGAGTCAGAAACCTTAGAAATCTGCTGGTGCTCTATTCTACTGCATCTGAGCTGGCATGCAAAGCACAAAACAAGGTCCTTTCCATTCCTCCCTCCCCTTTCCACAGGCAGAGGAGTCTCGCCCCACGGCCACCACGAAAGGCCCATGCGGAGTACTGCCAGGCTACCACCAATGTTCACTTAAGGCCCAAGGGTTCTTCGGCAAGCTGTGGTGAATGCTTCCAGGCCTGAAACTCGCCCTTCAGGGCAGTGGGCTCTCCTCTGGCCCAGGGCAGCTCCAGAAATGCTGTCCAATAGCCTAGGCCTAGAACTGGGGACTCCAAGATCCCACTTAGTTCTCTATGCCACTGTGAGCTGGCACCTAAGGTGCAAGACAAAGTGCCCTTTACTCTTCTTTGCTTTTCTCAAGCAGAAGGAGTCTCTCTCCATAGCCACCAGAGCTGGCAATGTGCTGGGGTACACCTGAAGCCAGCATGTCTCAGAGTCTCACCCAAGTCCCGCAGTGTGTACCACCTGGCTATTACTGCTCATTTTCAGGGCCCAAGGGCTCTTTAGTCAGCAGGTGATGAATCCTTTGAGGACTGGTCCCTTTCCTTTAAGGCAGCAGGCTCCCTTCTGGCCCAGAGTATTTCTAGAAACGTCATCCAGGAGCGAGGGCCTGGAATGGGGGCTTCAGGACTCTGAATGGTGTACTGTCCTACTGTGGCTGAGCTTGTATCCAAGTTGCAAGACAAAGTCCTCTTAACTCTCCCTTCTGCTCTCTTCAGGTGGGAAGAAGGAGTCCCTTTCAGAGCCATGAGCTGTGCTGCCTGGGGTTGAGGGAGGAAGGTGGTGCAAGCACTCCCTTGGCCGCCCAGGCTGCTGTCTCACTAGGTCATGTCGTGCAAGTCCACTGTCTCCGAGCCCAGAACAGCCATAGAATTTGCCTAGATGTTGCAATCCTTATGGCCTAGACAGCCTTTCAAGTTTATTTAGGACCCCAGAGCCTTTTAGCTCATGGTGGTGAGGTTTACCAGAACTCAAGTTGCAACTGCTGGGGTGGGCGATTTTCCTATGGCTAAACCTGGTCTAAATGCTCCCTCCATGGGCATTGGCTGAGTTCTGCCCAGTGTTGCTTTCCGCTGTGACAGGGTAGTGCTGAGTTCCAATGCAAAATTGCACAATCACCATGCTCTCCTTCCCCCAAATGCACAGATTCTGTCTCCGCACCACACTGCCACTGCTGTGGGAGGGAGAGGAGTGGCACTGGCAATGAAAAACTGTCTTTCTTTGCTCCTTCAGTGCCTCTTTCAGTGATATGAAGTTAAAACCAGGTACAGTGATCACTCACCTGTTTTTTTGTTCTTATAAAGGTGCTTTCTTCTGTAGATGGTTGTTAAATTTAGCATTCCTGCAGGGAGGACAATTGGTAGAGGCGTCTATTTGGCAATCTTGTTCCACCTCCATTCCTCAAAAACAGGGTTTTGAGGCATAATAAATTTACTACTAAAAGTCTGTTTGAGCACTTACCTAATTGAGTAGAAATATTTTTAAGAATTTAGAATCCATTCAGGGTGTACACAGAAGGCAGACTTGTGAAGGAAGAAAGTCATCTAGGCTTTGTTATAAAATTTTGGCTTGGGTAAATGTCTTAGTTTATTTGTGTGGCTATACCAAGACATTGCAGAATGCATAATTTATAAATAATGGAGGCTGGGTGTGATGACTTACACCTGTAATCCCAGCACTTTGGAAGGCCGAGGCGGGCAGATCTTGAGGTCAGGAGATCGAGGCCATCCTGGCTAACAAGGTGAAACCCCGTCTCTACTAAAAAATACAAAAAATTAGCTGGACGTGGTGGCAGACGCCTGTAGTCCCAGCTACTCGGGAGGCTGAGGCAGGAGAATGGCGTGAACCCAGGAGGCGGAGCTTGCAGTGAACCAAGATTGCGCCGCTGCACTCCAGCCTGGGTGACAGAGCAAGACTCCATCTCAAAGAAATAATAAAATAAAATAAATATAAATAATGGAAACGTATGGTTCTGGAGGCTGAGACATCCAAGATAAAGGTGCTTGCATTCAGTAGCTGGTGAGGGTCTTCTTGCTACATCTTCTTATTGCAGAAGGGGAGAAGGCTTTGTTCTTACCTGGCAGAAGGGCTGAAGAGCAAACAGGGTCTGAGCTAGTTCCCTTCAGCCCTTTTACAAGGCACTAATCCATTCCTGAAGGCAGAGCCCTCATCACTTAATCACTTCCCAAAGGTTCCACCTCTTAAAACCACCACAATGGGGATTAAATTTTAACATGAATTTTGAGGAGAACACATTCAAACCATAGCAATAGATAATTGCCTGGTAGTCCCATTCACCAGCATAGGGGAATAGCAGAAGCAGCAGATTGGGCACAAAAAGAATCTGAGTCCTGTTTGGAACACTTTCAACTTGTGGAGCCTATGGAACATCCGAGTAAAGATATTCAGCAGAGATTGAAAACTCAAAGCTTGGACTATCTGAGCGCTCTGTGTCAGACATGAAGAACCAGGAGTTGGAAGCTGAAGTTAGATATTTATATGAGGACACACAGGATGTATGTGTTGGTGGAGAAAACCAGGTGACCAAAGAAGCAGCCTGGGAAATATGGTCATTTAGGGACAAATTCAGGAGAACCTGACAAAAGAGACTTGATACAAAATACCTATAGCTATAAAAGTAAAAATAGAGAATCATAAAAGCTGGGAGAAGATAGGCTTCTAAGAAAAAAAAAAAAAATTCTTCCAGACATAATATACAAAGCTGAAGAGAAGTCAAATAAACAAAGAATAGAGAAGACAAATTAAAGATACTTGAAAATTATAGGTTGATTGATTTTTTTGACCAACAGAAAGAAGAATTATCTATTAGGAATAATGAGAATATGGAATAGGTGTCCTTATGAGGTGGTAAACACCTTGTCACTGAATTATGCAAACAATGACTGCCGCTGAACAGTATTTCAGGAAGAATTCTTCCACTAGGTAGGAGATAGTATTAAATATTCCATCCTGCCAACTCTAAAACAGTATGTCTGACTCAGATGGGGACAGAGGCCATGCAGTATAAGGCTACACAGGGGAGATCTTATTGACATGAAAACACCATAACCCACACCCGGGAGGTGAGGACCTAATTAATTAGGCATACTACTACTTAGCACTTACCATTTTCTATAAATATTACTACATGAATGAAAGAATCCTCAAAAGACTCCCATAAAGCAGGAACTGTTTTTGACGTGAAACACACACTTTTGTCAAGAATTCCTGGAACCAGTCATAGTAGCTTCTTGGAATGGCCCCTTGAAACTTGCATACAATGATGATCAAACAGTAAATGACATCAAGACAGAATTTCCTTGACATAGTGTGAAAGGGTTGGAAGGCTCAGGAAGGTGGGAATCTTTGAATGAATACATAAGATGTAAGTTCTGAGATTCAACAATTTTATGATGTCTTCTAAGAAAGGACAGAAGGATGTGTTCCCACGCATTGAGTCATCACTTGTATGTAGCAATGGCCAGCTTGGTAACCCATTCTAGGATCGGCTGCCCCTCTGCAATGGTTTGAATGTGTCCCTGGAAGTTCATAGTTCATGTGTTGGAAACCTGATCCCCAGTTTGGAGGTATTGGGAAGTGGGGCCCAGTGGGATGTGTTTGGGTCATGGGGCATCATCCTCATGAATGGATTAATGCTATGGGAATGGACTTTTTTTAAAGGATGAGTTCAGCCCCCTCTTGCTCTTCTGCCTTCCACTGTGGGATGACACAGCACATGACTCTTACCAGATGCTGGTCCCTTGATCTTGGACTTCCTAGTCTCCAGAACCGTGAGTCAATACGTTTTCATTCATTGTAAATTATCCAGTCTGTGTCATGCTCTTATAGCAGCACAAAATGAACGAAGACACCTCCTTCTCTGCTTCACTTTGTGTTTGCCTCATGCCTGCTCTTTAGGATTGCATGTTATTGTAAAATAATAGCAGATAGGCTCTGCTTTCTGGGGAACCCAGATTAAAATAGTCTTATTGTAAGTATATTCTCAGAAAAAAAAATCTTTTATTGTGTTGTGATATAACATTAATATAAATATAATTCATTACTGGTGTCTTATCCTACATCCTTTTATAATTCCCCCTACAATGTAGTCCATGGTACCTAGTTATAATATAGCTTATTATTTGACTATTATCTCACTCCCACTTGAATTTTTCAGAAGAGGTGTTAGGATTCCCATTGGTATTATCTGGCAAATTTCAAATTGAGACTTAGTTTTATTTCCTGGTTTTATTACTAAGCACCCTGGGATCCTCTGTAGTATTTCTTTCTCAACTGGTGTTTTCAGCACCTTCCAATTTTGTATTGTCTGAGAACTAAACAAATGTGAGCGTGGTAGAACTCAAGCAGCTGTATATATTTAACTACAAGGTTGGATGCTCAATTCGTGCACTGAGTATGCAGCCATCAGGAAAGCTCTGAAAGCAAAATCTGCAAAGCTTCCAGCATATTTTATTAATGACCAGCCAGACACCATAGCCCACACCAGGGAGATGAGGACCTAATTAATTAGGCATAATACTACTTAGCACTTACCATTTTCAATAAATATTACTACATGAATGAAAGAATCCTCAAAAGACTCCTGTGAAGCAGGAACTATTAATCCTATTTTACAGCTGGGGAAACAGAAGCAGAAAGGTTCTTGGATTATGCTAAAGCTACGAAAAGAGGTGGCATCAATTCCCAGTTTGGCTTTCTCAGAGCTGGCTCCCTGGGCTATTTTTAGAGGCTGGTTTTCACAAAGGTCAAAGGGCCATGTAGTCATAACAATACACTAGATGCATGGAAGCGCAAGACTAGCGTCAAAAACTTTGGCTTTTGCTCATTTGCCTCTCCCACTTCCTTTGAGGGCAAGGATTATATGTTATATACATGTACTAGAAAGCAGCACAGTCCCTGGCACATAGTAGGTGCTCAGTAAATATTTGTTCATTCATTCTTTAAACAACATATTAAATTTCCGATGTGTTCTTGTCCTCATGGAACTAAGAGTCTAGTGACAAAGAATATATACTAAACCAATAAATAAGGAAATTATGTGGGATGATAGATAATGATAAATGCTACAGAGAAGGTGCCCAAAAGGAGGAGAAGAATGAGGCACGAAAATATCTGGAAGAAGAGTACTCCTGGTCCTGGCCGTAACAAGTACAAACTCCCAAGGGAGGAGCATCTTTGGCATGCTCAAGATATAAAAAGGAGGACAGTCTGGCTGGTGTAGAGGGAGTGAGGGGAGAATAAAAGAAGGTAAAGTCAGAGGAGGTGAAAATATAAGTCATGTAGAGTCTTGTGAGCCATTTGAATAATGTTTTTTTTTTCCCCTCCAAAGATAGGAGATTTCAAAGGATTTGGGGTGCTGCTATAATATGACATGACTTACATTTTAATGAGATTATTCTGGCTGAGGCTTCATAGGTAAGTCTGGCAATAGGGTGATGAGATAGGAGACTATTGCAATAATGCAGTCAAGAAATAATGGTGGCTGATTACAGGATTGTAATGATGGAAGTTGTGAGAAGTCAAGTCCTAGATATAGTTTAAAGGTGGAGCCAAGAGAATTAGATTCAATGGATAGAATCTAAGGTCTAGAAAAAAGGGGAGTCAAGACTTGTTCCAAGATTTGTCCCTGAGAAACTGGAAGGGTAGAGTTACTACTTATTGCGATGAAAAATACTATGCAAAAAGAAAATATCAGGAGGGAAATCAAGAGTGCGTGTGTGGACATGTTAACTATGAGATACCTTTGGGCTATCCAAGTGGAGATACTGAGTAGAAAATGATGATATCCTGGAATGATAAAGGAATAAAGCAATTCAGAAGAGGGAGAGGGATCAACTGTGTCAAAGGCCATTGATAGGTCAAAAACATAAAAGACTGAGAATTGACCAAGGGATTTAGAAAACAGAAGGACATTGGTGGTCTTCATAATAAAAGTTCTGGTACAGAGATTGTGTAAAAATCTGATGGATCCAGTTTCAGGTGTGTCAAAGATCAGATGGTTACAGATGTGTGGTATTATTTCTGAGGGCTCTGTTCTGTTCCATTGGGGAATACTATGCAGCCATAAAAAAGGATGAGTTCATGTCCTTTCTAGGGACATGGATGAAGCTGGAAACCATCATTCTGAGCAAACTATCGCAAGGACAGAAAACCAAACACCATATGTTCTCACTCATAGGTGGGAATTGAACAGTAAGAACACTTGGACACAGGGTGGGGAACACCACACACTGGCACCTGTCATGGGGTGGGAAGAGGGGGGAGGCATAGCATTAGGAGATATACCTAATGTAAATGACGAAGTTAATGGGTGTAGCACACCAACATGGCACATGTATACATATGTAACAAACCTGCACATTGTGCACATGTACCCTAGAACTTAAAGTATAATAAAATAATAATAATAATAATAATAATAATAATAATAATAATAATAATAAAAACCTGATGGAGTGGGTTCAGGAAGAAATAATATAAAAGATTTGTATATCTACATATAGCTGTCAGTGCAGGTATTAATCTAGATAAATCCTAGCTCTGGCAACTGGAAAAACCTAGAAACAAAAAATAACTCAGAAGCAATGCATTTCTCTAGCACCCAGGTCGTAGTCTTCAAATACTATTTCCCATAAAAGAAAGGTACAAGAGATCCTTAGAGAAAAACACTGATGCAAAATCTGCAGCCAAAATGTACAAGATTAACTGGAGACATTGTGTCATATCAGCTAGCAGAGAAGCTTGCTGGTTCCTGAAGTCATGCCAGAAGGACTTGTGAGAGTTTCACCATGATGCACTAACTGGTTCCACACTAAACCTCTTGCTACAAACACCTAAAAAACAGGGTGAAATATTTGAACCTCTATTTTTAAACACTGTACAGTCTGCAATACAGGACTGGATCCTGGAGAGGAAAGAAACAAAATTAGTGTCCCAAGCTCTCAGTTCAAAAGACAGGGATTGAAGTTAGACAGATGGAAAAATCTGGAATTTGACAGGCAGAGTACTGGAAAGGAGTTGAGCATACAAAAAGCTTCAGAAATATGGCTAGGGGTGTCTGAGTCTATGACTGAATATTAAGTCCAGATGCCTAGGGCAATTCTGAGAGATAAGGAAATGCACAAGTCCTGGAGAGCTGGCAGTCTGAACACATCTAGGAGACATTCGAGTTTTGACCAACCAAAGTGGAGAATAGGCTAGTCATTCAGTACAGATCCCAAAATGTCCAAACTTTAGAAATAGGGCAAATCTCATCCTAGAATAAATGCTACTTCTGATATACATTAGAAGAAAACTGGTAAATAAAAGAACATCCAGCATGCTTCTGGTATTTTCTATCCAAACTGTACCGAAATGCATATGTTGGGAAGTTTACACTTTCTAAAACTCACCAGCTGGAAATGAAGGAATAAGAATACTGCTGTTTTGCGAACTGTAACAAGCTAAAATATTTGGACGTTGAGCATTAATGACTCCTAATGTCACAAAGAGGAAGCCATCAGACATTATGTGCCTGCCAATGGAAGAATATTATCACTATCTATGAAGTATTTTTATCAAAAATCTTAAAATGTATAAACTTGAATCTGATTAATCTTCTAAATACAAGGACCAATGTATGACAGATACAGAAGAAAGAACATGATTAATGATACCGTAAGGATACAATCGGAAATACCCAGATTCTTAGAAAATGCAGAACAAAAGATCTGATTTCTTTCACAGATATATCGAAGAAAAAAAAGATAAAGGGGGAAGCCTATAGATGACAAGAGACACATGAACCAATCGCAATGCACGAACCTTACTGAATTAGTTCTCTTATTCAAATAGCCAAATTGATAAATATAGTCAGGTACTGCACAGTGACTTTTCAGTCACTGATGGACCATATATATGATGGTGGTCTCATAGATTATAATGGAGATGAAAAATTCTTATCACTCAGTGATGTCGTAGCTGTTGTAACGTAGTACAATGCATTACTCACATGTTTGTGGTGATGCTGGTGTAAACAAACCTACTGCACTGTTGGTTGTATAATAGGGTAGCACATCCAATTATGTACAGTACATAACACTTGATAATGATAATAAGTGATGAGGTTACTGGGTTACATATTTACTGTAGTATACTTTTTATCATTAGTTTAGTGTGTACTCTTTCTCCTTATCAAAAGAAGCTAATTGAAAACAGCCTCAGGCAAATATTTCAGGAGGTATTGCAGAAGAAGGAATTATCATAGGAAGTGACAGCTCTACACACGTGATTCCTCCTGAAGATCTCTCGGTGGGACAAGATGTAGAGTGATATTGATGATCCTGACCCTGTATAGGACTAGGCTAATGTGTATGTTTGTGTCTGTTTTTTTTTTTTTAAGTTTGAAAAGTAAACAAAAATATATTAAAAATTAAAAACAAAAAAGCATGTAGAATAAGGATATAAAAAATATTTTTGAACAGTTGTACAATGCGTGTTTTAAGCTAAGTGTTATTACAAAAAAGTCAAATAGTTTAAAACATTTAGAAGTTTAGCAAGTAAAAAAGTTACAGCAAGCTGTTAATTTACTACTGAAGAAAATAATTAATAAAATTAATGTAAACAAAGTCACAGCGATTATAAAATCTACAGTAGTGTACAGTAGTGTGCTGGACCGTCACATTCATTCTGCAATCACTCGCTGACTCACTGAGAGCAACTTCCAGTCCTGCAAGCTACAAGCTTCATTCATGGTAAGTGCCTTATACAGGTGTGCCATTTTAAATCTTCTGTATTGTATTTTTACAGTACCTATTCTAAGTTTAGATATGTTTGAATACACAGTTACCATGCCAATTATAATTGCCTACTGTATTCAGTGCAGGATCATGCTGTACAGGTTTGTAGCCTGGGAGTAAGGCTCTACCATATCACCTAGGTGTGCGGTGGGCTGTACCATTTACGTTCATGTAAGTCCACTCTATGATGCTCACACCGTGACAAAACCACCCAGTGATGCATTTCTCAGAATATATCTCTGTTATTAAGTGACACTTGGCTTTAATTTAACAAAAAGAGACATGTTCTGAGAAATGCATCATTAGGTGATTTCATCACAATGTATGTATGTATATATTTCCAATGACATATAACTGGAAATTTGAACACTGACCAGATACTGGACATTAAGAAAGTATTGACATATTGCTTTAGGTTTTTTATGGTATTGTGGACTGATTTTTGAAAAGGGTCCTTATCTTTGAGTAAAACATCTGAAATGTTTATATATGCAATGCTGTGGTGTCTGAGCTTTTGCTTCAAAATTACATTGTGGTGATAGGAGTGAAACTGATGGAGATAAAGATGAAACAACATCATTCGGCAATAAGTTCATAATTGTAAAAGTTGGGTGATCAGTAATAGAGGTTTATTTTACTCTTCTATTTATCAGTTCTTAAATTTCTATTAGGTTCTTTTTAATGGTTTATTTTTCCCTACTGAGATTTTCTATGTTTTCATTAATTATGAGCATATTTTCATTTCTATCCTTGAGCTTTATTATAATAGCTGCTTCTCCCACATCTAAGTCTTCTCAGTGTTGGTCTACATTGATTTTTTCTCTTGATATGAGTCACATTTTCCCCTTTCTCTTTAATCCTGGACATCGTGAATAATACATCAAGAGACTCTAGATTCTGTAATGTTCCTCCAAAGTGTACTGGTCTTTTTGGTTTGTTTGTTTTGTTTTGCTTTGCTTTGGCAGGTAGCTAACTCGGCTGAACAGAAACTTCAAACAGTGAAATATCAGTTCAATTCTTTTAGTCTTAGTTGGGTTTGTTTGGTGCCTAGTCCATGCATGTGTAGTTCATCCAGAGATTTGGACAAAGTTTGTATGCAGATTTGAGATTCCTGTCTGTGGCTCTCTTCTTTCTCTCACATCCTGCCTCCCTTACAAGTTATCCTGATCTCTGTTCTCTAATTTTTTGTACCAGTAAGACAGCCAGGTTTCCGTCTGGGCTTTAGCTACCCTATGTGGTGCCAACTTGCAGGTTAAAAGCTGTAAAAATTAGACAGCTTCCCTCATGTCACACTTTTCTTACATGTACCAACTCCCATTCAATCTCTGCATGACTCTTTTCACTCTTCAGAGTTTTCAGGTAGTTGTTTTTCATATTTTGTTCAGAATGTATAGCTGTCATTTGTCTGATAAGAACTACTTGGCCGTTACTGAAAGTGGAAACCATTCTGTTTACTTTTGTATGTGCTGACAAATTTTCCGAAATACAAAAGTTGGCTAGTGGGTAGAGAATGGGCAGGAGGATTAGAGTCAGGGCCTACAAACAACTCCTTTAAGGACATTTTCTGAAACAGAGGGAGAACTAGAGTTATAGCTGGAGAGCTATGTGGGACCCAGAGGTTTTCATTTTTAGCAATTATACACATTACTGCACATTCGTAGGCTGTTGGGAATAATCTAATAACTGGGAAAGCATTGATGAAGTAAGAGAGCTGCAGAGAATTGCTGAAGCAATATACGTAGGTAGACTAGAGGGGATGAGATTTAGTACATGAATGAATGAAGGGATTGGCCTTAGATCATCTGTGTAATAATTAGGGGCAAGATGGGGTATATGGCAATGATGGAGGTTAGCTGCTAGATGAGTAACGAGAGCATATAAAAGATCTCCTGACTTAGGCCATTTTCTCAGAAAGACCGAATATTACACTTTAAATGAAGAAATTTCTTCTAAATCCCTCACTTGGGTAGTAGTAAAATTATCTTAGCTCAAGAAAGATAGTCCAAGTCTCAGGATAAGTAAGAAAAAACTAAAAGAGTAAAGAAGTGCAAAAATATTGAGTAACTAGGGACTGATCTTTTTCATAGATTCAACATAACAAAGAACCTGCTTATTAAAGAAACAAAATCTGTAAAGACACATTTTAAAATAATTATATTTTACTCCATCCACTTGCATTTCCATTCCTCTTTTGTTCCTCTAAAGATTTTGCTGCCACTATTTTCAGGTCTGATCATAACAGTGATGACTACCCCAGAAGTGAGATTGTTTGTGATGCAGAACATTACAAAACTAAGGCATAATTTGAAAAAAAATACTCACATACTTCTAATCAACCAATGGGTACATGATGTAATAATAAAAAATTTAAGGTATGCTTAAATTGAAGAAATCAAAATGAAACACAAATAAAGACCCACTTATCAAAATGTAAAAGGTAGCAAAAGCAGTAAAGAGAAGTGTATGATCTTTGATGTGTAGATCCAAAAAGAGCAACGCTACAACAAATAAGCTAAGCATCCTACCAAGAAAGTAGAACAGCAAAAACAGAATATGCCCAAGGAAAGCAAAATGAAGGAAATAATACAGGAGCAGAAATCAATAAAATAGTTTTTAAAAATACAATGGATAGAATACAAGACAAAAGTTGATTTTTAGAAAAGATGTTTGAGAATATCTTCTAGCGAATATCATACCAGAGTCCCTGACTAGCTAATAAGACAAGAAAAAAAAACAAATTGTCAAGGAAAATAACTATTATTCACATATGATCTGATTGTCTGCATGGAAGGCCTAAAAGACTTCTGGAGAATTTATTAGAACTAATAAGAGAACTTGGCAAATTTGCCAGAAATAAAACTGACATATAGAAGTCAACTACTTTGCTATAATTACGCAAAAATACCTAGAAAATGTAACAATATAAGAGACTACTTAAAATGGTAACAAAATTGTAAGTAATCAAGTAATAAATCTAAGTAAAATGTCTAAGAATTTTAAGTAGATAAAACTTACATTTTATTTAAAGATATTAAAGAAGATCTAAATAAATGCAGAGATACATGATGTTCTTTAATAGGGAGATTTAATATTTTCTTTGTTGTTGTTGTTGTTGTTATTTATTTATTATTCACACAGGCTGGAGTTCAGTGGCATCATCATCACTTACTATAATCTCAAACTCCTGAGCTCAAGCAGTCCTCCCACTTCAGCTTCCCAAGTAGCTGGGGCTACAGGTGTGCACCACCATACCTGGCTAATCTTTAAAATTTTTGTAGAGATGGGATTCTCACTGCATTGCCCAGGTTGGTCTCAAACTCCTAGCCTCAAGTAATGCTCCCACCTTTGCCACCCAGAGTGCTGGGATCACAGGTGTGAGCCACCATGCCCAGCCAGATTTAGTATTTTAGTATTAATTGTTATATGGGTTCAATAGTATTCCAAACATCCCGTTTTTTATAAACATTGATTAACTGATTCTAACATTTATATGTAAAAGCAAAGGGTCAAGGATAACCAAAACACTTTTGAAATGACTTTCTGCACCAATCAGAAATCAAAAGTTATTGTAAATCTGTAGCATGAAGAAAGCATATTATCAGCAAAAGGATAGCCAAAAAAACCAGAGGAACATGCTTACATATACATGGAAATTTGCACATGACAGAGCTGGATTGTTGAAAGGACCATGTGAGGAAAGAATAAACTAAAAAATATATGGAAAGAACTGGCTGTCCATATAGGAAAACAAAATTATTCCTATCTTATATTATGTGCAAAAATGAAGTCCATGTGATTTAAGATCTTTCATGAAAGGGGAATTTCTTTTTTCTTTTTTTTTTTTTTTGAGACAGGATCTCACTCTGTCACTCTATTGTCCAGGCTGGGTGCAGCAGGGCAATCTTGGCTCACTGCAACTTCCATCTCCTGCGCCCAAGCTATCTTCCCACCTCAGCCTCCCTAGTAGAGTAGTTGGGACCACAGGCATGCATCACCACATCCAGCTGATTTTCATATTTTTTTGTTGAGATGGGGTTTCGCCATCTTGACCAGTCTAGACTCCAACTCCCGGGGCTCAACCAATCTGCCTGCCTTGGCCTCCCAAAGTTCTGGGATTACAGGCATGAGCCACTGCTCTCACCAAACAGGAAACATTTTTAAATGTTTAGAAGAAAATCAGGGAAAATATCTCAAGATTGAGAAGGAATTTTTAATAAGATGGGAAAACCAAAACCTATAAGAGAAAAGATTGATGAATATAAAAAATGAATATAAATGCAAATATTAAGAATCGGAATTTACATTCATCAAAAGACACCATAAAGAAAGTGGAAAGATAAACTGTGGACCAGGAAAGGATATTTGCAACACATGCAACTGACTGACAAATGATTAGTTTCCAGATTATGTAAAGAACTCTTATAACTCAATCAGAAAAAAGATGTGCAGTCTTTGAAAAGTTGTCAATGAGCTGAAGAATTTCACAGGAAAGCAAACATGCCTGAGCTATAAACATATAATGACATCCAACTTCACTATTAATCAGAGACATACATATTCAAACCAAAATAAGGCTCTACTTCATAGTCATTACATTGTCAAAAATTCTGACAAAAATGTTGCCAAGCTTGTGGAGCAAGGGCAACTCTCATAGATTGCTAGTAGAAATGTACATTGCTACTGGGTGCAGTGGCTCACACCTGTAATCCCAGCACTTTGGAAGGCTGAGGAGGGTGGATCACAAGGTCAGGAGTTTGAGTCCAGCCTGACCAACATAGTGAAACCCCATCTCTACTAAAAATACCAAAAATTAGCTGGGCATAGTGGTGGGCGCCAGTAACCCGAGCTACTCAGGAGGCTGAGACAGGAGGATCGCTTGAACATGGGAGGCAGAGGTTGCAGTGAGCCGAGATCAAGCCACCGCACTCCAGCCTGGCAACAGAGTGAGACTCTATCTCAAAAAAAAAAAAAAAAAAAAAGGAAATGTACATTGGTGCAACCACTTTGAAAAACAGACTGATGTTGAACATGCACATATTCTATGATCTGCAATTGCACTTAAAAAATATTTCCTAAGGAATTTTTGCACGAATGCATCAGGAAGTCTGATAACTAATTTTGTGTGTCAACTTGACTAGGCCACAGGGTGACCAGATATTTGGTCAACATTATTCTGGGTGTGTCTGTGAGGGTGTATTTGGATCAGATTAACATCTGAAATGGTAGACTGTGTAAAAAGATTAGCCTACCTAAGGAAGGTAGCCCTCATCTAATCAACACTAAATAGAACAAAAGAATGACCCTCCCTTGAGTAGAAGAGAACTACTCCTGCTTGACTGCTTCGAGCTGAGACATAAGTCTCATAACCTTTGGACTCGAACTAAAATATTGACTTTTCTTCACTGGAACTACACATTGGTTCTCGTGGGTCTCCAGTTTACTGGCTGTAATCTGGTGGCTTCTCCACCTCTGTAATTATGTCAGCCAATTCTTTATAATAGATATATATAGCCTCTTGGTATATGTCAGATGAATATGTAGCCTACTGATTCTGTTTCTCTAGAGAATCCTCATTAATTCAGGAAGCATGGATAAAAATGTGGATAACAGCATGGTTCAAGACAGCAAAAAAACCAGAAACCCCCAAATAATATTTAATAGTAGAATGGATATACACATTCCATAATACAATGGAATAAATAAGTACACAGCAATGAGAATATGTTAAGTGTATTTATAAATATCAATAGGGATGAATTTAAAAATACTGTTGAACCAAAAAGACAGCAAGTTAGAAAAATTTATAGGGTGTAATTCCTTTGTATAGAATTCAAATATGGAAAAAACGAAACAGCTATAAAAAGCAATGTTAACAAATACACCATATACATAGAATACTATACTATGTACAGGTTGAGCATCTCTCATTCAAAAATCTGAAATCCAAAATCCAAAACATGAACTGTAAGTAGAAAATTTCCTACCTGATTACATGTGACAAGTGCACAAAATTATTTAGACTATTGAATAAAATTACTTTCAAGCTATGTGTGTAAGATGTATAAAAACTATAAATAACTTTTGTGTTTAGACTTGAGTCCTATACCTAGGATATTTCATTATGTATGTGCAAATACTCTAAAGTTAAAAAAAAATTTTAAACATTTCTGGTCAAGGGATTCTCAACCTGAAATATGAATACATTATTTATAATAGGTATGTATATATTCTAGTTTATACATATATACAACTATGGTAGAATTAATCATGTATAAACAAATGAAAACAACTAGATTAAACTATAAAAACTAAAAAAAAAAAATAAGGAAGCTATATATACAAAATAGAAAATAGTGATTATAGTCAGTCCATTTTGTGCTGCTAAAGCAGAATACCTGAGACTAGGTAACTAGCAAAACAAAAATGTATTTCCCAGTGTTCTAAAGTCTGGGAAGTCCAAGATCAAGGTTCAAGCAGGTTCAGTCGTCCAGTGAGGGCTGCTTTCTGCTTCTGAGATGGTACCTGGTCGCTACATCCTCCAAAGGGAAGCAATGCTGTGTCCTTACATGGGGGAAGGAAGGAGGGCACGTGAGCTCAAGGCTATGTGAAGCCTCTTTTGTAAGAGACTTAATCCCATTCATGATGGGAGAAGCCTTCATGACCAAAACACCTCTTAAAGGCCCCACCGCTTCATACTATCACATTGACCATTAAGTTTTAATACCTGAATTTTGGAGAAGACACATTCAAATCACAGCATCTGGGCATGAAAGAAGGAAGCAATTTGGAAAGAACATACAACAAACCAAAAGTCCACATAATAGTCTGTCTGTTAAAGTGGGAGGTAGATAGATGGGTGTTCATTTTATTACTGTTCTTTAAATGTTATGTTTGTACTACAGATAATCCTATACGTGTGAATATGTATACTCCGACATTTTTTGTTATTTGTTAAAAAAATTATATCACAAAACCAAAAAATTAGAGAACCAAGTGGCCTCGGAAAGTTTATTTGGCATATTTTCTGACATAGAACAGGCATTCAACAAACATTTATTGAATATTAAAATATGAAACCCAAAGCATCTGTTTTCTACCTCAAGCCCTGGAGACTGGTGATCCTAGTTCTTCCAGGTTTCATACTACCTCCCCTCCGCTGCCCATCTTCATCTCTAGAATCTCTCATCTCTGGTCACTTCCTTGTTACTATTGGCTCTTGCTCCAGAGATACAAGAATGAGTTTAGCCTCATACTCTGGAAGTCAGGAACTGGTGATCTATGACCTAAAGGTAATTTTTAGGTTTTGTTTGTTTGTTTTTTGTTTTTGTTTTGTTTTGTTTTGTTTTTTTGAGACAGAGTTTCACTCTGTCATCTGGGCTGGAGTGCAGTGGTGTGATCTCAACTCACTGCAACTTCTGCCCCCGGGTTCAAGTGATTCTCCTGCCTCAGCCTCCCGAGTAGCTGGGATTATAGGTGCCCACCACTGCACCTGGCTAATTTTAGTGTCTTTAGCGGAGACTGGGTTTCACCATGTTGGCCAGACTGGTCTTGAACTCCTGACCTCAAGTGATTCACCCGCCTCGGCTTCCAAAGGGTTGGGATTACAGGTGTGAGCCACTGCGCCCAGCCATTTTTAGGTTTGACCTGTGTTGTTTTAAAATCTTTGAGCATACCTAAAACATCAAAAGATTTCATGCAAAAACCCTGACTTTCAGCTTCTCTTGAAAAATAGGAAGATCAGGCAACAGCGAGTTCATGCTCCCTCTTGCCAGAAACTAGCTGGGATCGAGCGGTAGCTGCCCATCTTATGCATCCGCTCACCATGGTGCATCTCTGTGTGCTCTGACAGAACTGTGTGGGTCACCATTTATCACCTCTCTTTCATTGTTCTCTCTATTATTATTATTTAGAGAAACATTTCTCAAGACACTCAGCAAAAAGAAAAGTAGGACAAGGTGGCTGAGTGATTTTTCTTTACTGGAGGTCATTTGACTGTAGTGTGACTGTTACTTGCCTTGCACAGTTTACATTCACCTTTGCTAACTCTGCTCTATGTCCTTATCTAGCCATATCAGAGGGCTTTCTCCTTCGTCCTATGCATAAATGTTGATGATCCAGAGCGCTGTTTTCCCCTTCTTGGTATTGAAATGAAAGTTGCTGAAAAGGGACGAATTTTAATGTCTAAAAATCTTAGGAGGCCCAAGAAGGTGAGATTGTCTCGGACCATTTTATTCCTGCACCTCCAAATGAGAGAATTTGGAAATCAACACCTTAATCTGTTTTCTTTTCCTTTTTGCCTTGACTTTCCCCTGTTTTCCCCACCCTGTGTTCTCTTCTTGGCAGGAAACTCAAGCCTTAGAAATCTAAGTCTATTCATAAATGCACTTCTCTCAGTTACTATGGCAATGCTGAAGGAATCTGTCACGGCCAAACAGGATCACAAAAGGATCACTTTTATTTTTATTCTCAGTGTTTCCACCAACAAACAAATAAATAAAATGTTACAACTAGCCAGAGTCACATTTGGTTCTTGGAAAACAGCTCCCAAGGACTGACTCCTTACCTTCATTTCTTACTTAATGTTTTTCCTCCTATTTTTTACTGAGTTTTATTTGTTTTTACATTTCATTAGAAAGGACCACAGTAAGAAGTATTCTCTTCAGCCAGAAGGTTTTTCTTTACCTTTCGCTGTTATAAATGTGGCATAAGAGTTGCAATTATTTTTAAAAGGAGCAGTATAGCTTCCCAAGATTATGCTGTTAGAATTCATTTAATAAAAATATAGGTTGCAAATGCTCTCATCTCCATCAGCTATGGATAGCTACCCCCAGAAAGCTGCTGTTTTGTCTATAGCCTTTGTCTTTGTATTTCATCATTGACAGTTGGGAATGAAATAATTCAAATGTCCTTATTTAAAGAAAGCCAAACAAGACAAACTTCCCGCCCTATCCTTAGGGCAGGGATGACAAGTTAAGTTGACATCAAGATTAGCAGATGAGCATTCAGCCACTTTGCCAGTCATTGCTACTGCATGGACTCCGTGCAGCAACAGAACATTTGCTCTGAACAACCTACAGTCTGTCAAATTCCATAGCAGTTTCCAAGGCAATGATATGTTCTTGGTCTTTTCTTTATATATTGCACAATGCTTTAGAAATTGCACAACAAAGAAGAGGGAAGCCCTTTGAACCCAGTGGGGGAAGATCCCCTGATTACCAGAAAGAGGTTACTTTGCAGATGGATTCAAATTCTTTCTGCTTCTTACAAGAGGGCACCAGCTCTACACCGTCTAGATGAGGGGGTGACACTCAAATCTCTAACCTCAGTGCACATTTCCAGAGAAGAAATTTCATTTGAAATTTCACTGGCAATTGGATTGCATTGACTGCCCTATGTTTATTGGTGAAGAAGGAGGTAAAGATTTAACATAAGAAACAAACATGGGTGTCTCTGATTGAATATAGGACCCCCACTGGTCATGCTAATGACCAGCAACTTCACACACAAACACAGGGACCACAGAGCAAAATGAAGAATAAAGGCATAGGGTGAGATATACTTAAGTCTGAATCCTTATCCTGCGACTTATCACCCATCACCTTGGTCATGTTATTGAATTTCCATAAACTTCAGTGTTTTTCTCCGAAAAAAGGGGCTAACAGTAGTACCTATAGCATAGGATGATTGTTGGAATTAAGTTGGAAATTGCATATAAAGCACTTAGCACAGTGCATTGTCAACAATTGGCAGTTCTAAATAAATATTAACAACCATTATTACTATTTTTGCTATTATATGCTCAACAGGAAAATGCACACTCCTGTCTTCTATGTTCCCTGTCTCTGTGTGTGCATGAGTATCTTCTATGTTCCCTGTCTGTGTGTGTGCATGGGTATGTGTGTATATCTGTGTTTGTATGTTATTTATTTACTTATATTTTAGCAACTCACAGTGTGCCCTAGAATATTCTGAAAGAAAAAAAAAAAAAAAAAAAAAGGAAAGCAATTCTTCCCTTCACCCGA
>NW_022318979.1:0-36490 GCF_002776525.5 Piliocolobus tephrosceles
AAAGAAAGAAAGAAAGAAAGAAAGAAAGAAAGAAAGAAAGAAAGAAAAAGAAAGGAAGGAAGGAAGGAAGGAAAAGAAAAGAAAGAAAGAAAACAGAAAGAAAGAAAAAAGGAAGGAAGGAAGGAGAGGGAGAGAGGGAGGGAGAGAGAAAGGAAGGAAGGAAAGAAGGAAGAGAAAGAGCAAGAGAGGAAAGAAAGAGAAAGAAAAGAGAGAAAGAAAAACAAAGAAAGAAAGAAAAAGAAAGAGAAAGAAGAAAATACATTTTAAACAGATTTTTATATCTGATAGTTTTTTTTTTTTAATTAAAATATACATAACAGGAAAAAGCAGAACTTTGCTTCCTTTTGTTCTTCAGTTTAGTCCTTTAAAAAAATTTTGAACCATGTTTCTGTGGAAAGGGCCACTTTAAACTTTTTAGTGCGTAAGGCCTCTACTGACATGACTGGAAAGCCCAGTCGCATAACAGAGCTACTTCTTGGATAGAGAGAGCAGGATGTCATGTAGCAGATATTTGTAACAGTTAGATTTAACTGGCCCAAGATCAGACAATGTCATATATCTCTCCCTAAATCTCCTACTGTAATTGTTTATTATGGCATGCATGCATAGTGTTAAATCATATTAGAAAATCCCTTGATTTATTTTCTACTAAAGTTAGCAGCAATTAAATGGCATTAAGCAAGGAGAAATTTCAAATGAAGTGTTGATGGCATTAAAAGTTCAAACACTTCAGGCTTGGTAAAGGGCAGAGCTCTACAGTTTTGGAAAACTCATGACCTCCCCATTTGTTATAAAAAATACTTCTAGTCTTCAGTCCTACAAATACATATTAAATACCTACTATGAGCTAAGAACTGAAAATACAGAAATTAATGGCATTTTTCCTGCCCAAGGAACTTACAGAAGAGATCAGAGAGATGAATAAACAAAATGTAACCCTATGAAAATCATAATCGCATGTGGTCCAGTCTCAGAGTAGTTACAGAAGCATAATGAAAAATACACATTTGAAGTGAGTCGACTTGTGTATCTCAAGGTCTAAGAAATGAAGTATAACCCTTCTTTTAAAAATCCCTTTCTCATCCATTTTACCCTTACTGCAGCTGTTCTTGCCTTTTCCTCAAACTCCCTGAACATTTCTTTCTCTCCTTCCCTCCACTCTATAACCCTCACTAAGTTTTTGCTTCAAAAAATTTATCCCTGGCCAGACGCAGTGGCTTACGCCTGTAATTCCAGCACTTTGGGAGGCGGAGGCGGGCAGATCAAAAGGTCAAGAGATCGAGACTATCCTGGCCAACATGGTGAAACCCCATCTCTACTAAAAATACAAAAATTAGCCAGACATGGTGGCACATGCCTATAGTCCCACCTACTTGGGAGTCTGAGCCAGAAGAATTGTTTGAATCTGGGAGGCAGAGGTTGCAGTGAGTGGAGATCATGCCACTGCACTCCAGCCTGGTGACAAAGCAAGACTCTGTGTCAAAAAAAAAAAAAAAAAAAAAAAAAATTCTCCTCTCCTCAATATCAAATCTACCAGAAAAAAACTCTTAGCAATAAGGGAAGAAAAAGATCTGGCCAGGCCGATAATCTCTTTAGCAACCAGAAGTAGAGAAAAGGCTGAATTGTTTTCATGCTACTATTGTCTGATGCAAGGGTATCATAAAATAGTGTGAAAGGTCTTGTATTAGAAATACGTACGAGGATGAGTACCAGTCCCAAGGCAGTACAAGAGACACTTTGCCAAGGAAAGCTTAGGTTCTGATGGGTCTTAAGTTTTTCAGGCAGATGAGGAGGGATAATATAATATGTTGTGGGAAAGGACAAATTTCATTTACATGAATCTTTGGATTTGGGTAAGTTAAGAAGAACCAATACCAATAAAAGATCTTGAAGATAATCCATTTCTTCCAATATAAATTTTTCTTCCTGGCTGAGGACATGTCAGAAACATACAAGATAGCAAATGGGACATTCCCTTTGGAACAGAAATTTTGTAGGATTTTGTATGGTTTCATACAAAATATGATGATATGAAGATGTTTTGAACATAATAGGATAAAAAGAAAAACAGGAATAAAAAAATCTCTCTAATTCTAATATGTTATATTTATTTATGTGATTCTGAATGTCATTCTAACCCACATGACATAACTGGGAGGAGATTAAATGTAGTGGCATTGAGAGACTTCAGTTATCAAGGGAGCTGCTAGGAAAATCACTCTGCTAAAAGTGGAATGTCTGATAAATTCTTGACTTGACTTCTGACAGTGTCATTTCACAGAAGCAGGAAGTAGTGACAGAGAGGGAGCTGTATGTCTGAAATTAATTCTGAATACCAGGGAGAACTATTTGATCAGGTGGGCATCACAGGGAATTTAGGAGAAAATAATTATGTCATTTAGAACTCATGGCAACCAAATAATGTGGCATATTATTTATATTTATGTCTACCAGTTGAATTTTTTTTACTAATTCAATAATTTTTATTAAACACCTACTACACGCTATACTTGCCTATTGACCAGTGATGTGTTTGTACATGTTTATAATGAGTCTTTATCCTTGAAAACTTTTGACAAGGTCAAAGGAAAAAACAGATGACCCCTCTCAACCCGAGATTCACCATGCTGTTAATTCAAAGGTATCACATTAATAATAATAACTCGTATTTTCCCTGGATCTGGCCTCTAAGCTGCTTGCTGAAGACTTTGGACTGGGCAATCCATCCCCCCAAACACACTTATGCACACACACACACACACATACACGCACACTCTTCTTGAAGTGTTCAGAAATGACCCAATTCTAAGAATTTGCAGAAATCAAAAGAGGATTTGGTTTTGGATGTTCTCATATCATGGAATTGGGAGTTTGAGGCAAGTTTATTTATATGTCTGATAGCCTCAGCTAAGAACTCTCTCTCTCTCCATGTGTGTGTATGTGTGTGTGTGTATGTGTGTGTATGTGTGTGTGTGTATGTGTGTGTGTGTGTGTACGTGTGTGTGTGTATGTGTGACAGAGAGAGAGAGAGAGCACTAGACAAAGGACAGGAATCAATTCAAGTGACAGCCACCATCCTACACATACTCAGGCTCATTCTCCTTTTCTGAACAGTGTTTTCACCTTTGGGCCAAGCTGACATGCCTGCCTTCATCTCCTCATAGGTAACATTCAGTGCCATAAAGCTCTTCAGTCCCTCGCTCAATAGACTTCTAGCAGTCCTGCCCCACCAGCTTACTAGATTTGTTCCAATGGCAGTTTAAGCACAGGATGAAGGTCCCACCACAAAGAAATCAGCTCCATGGCTCAAGCTGGTGAGGATGCGGGCACTCTCAAATATGAAGATCTCAAATTCAATTTTTAATTATATAAACATATGACAAAAGGGAGGGAGGGATTGAAGGAAACTACTTAGGCTGCTGGGGAGTTTTGTTGAGTTTATGTTTAAAAAGAACACATATAGAGATAGTGATACATAACCAAGAATGAAAACAGAATATAAAAATAAAGCTAGAGAGTTTGATCAAAACTGAACCTCAGGATAAGCTTAGGTATGCAAAAAGGCCAAAGACCAGGTGGAAAAAACTTTTAAAGCTATCTTAGAATGAAAAAAGAACAAGGAAAAACAGATTCAGTATTTGATTTTTCCCCTTATTATGCTAACAAATTACACAATGAAAGATGAACTACTCATCTCCTAATTTGCTTCTATTTTCTCTATTGAGGAAAAAGGCTCTTCAAGCAGGAAAGAGTAGAATAAACATGGTTAAGAGGAAAATAAAGCTCAAATTAGGTGAAGAGATGATGAGAGAGCTCCTGGTGTTTTGAATAAATTTAAGTCCCCAGATTAGAAAAATTATCCCCAGGGGACTGGGGGCTGCACAGGTGTGATCTCAGAAACACTGGCAGAAGTAGTCGTTTAGTATTTAGGGAGAAAAGATGTGATGGCAGAAGACTGGAAATAGGTAAATGTCCTGATTTTCTACATGTGGAAAATGGTATACTACAAAAACAACAGAATACTGTCCCCAACAAAAATCCTCAGAAAAGTGATAGAGAATATTATTAAATAGCTCTTTTGAAAGTACATAGCCATTTTGGGGAATCGACAAGGATTCACTGAGACCAGAGCATACCAAATGACACTTGGATGTTGTTTGGAACATGAAGAGGAGAGGGAAATGGTGAGATTTATGATGATTTAAAGAAGTGAAAAAAAGTAGAAGAGAAAATAGAAGATCAAATTTGTACCTGCTCCAGGGTTGAGTGCATCTGTTTGCTAAAGGCAAAATTGTTCTCTTAGAAGCAGGAGCTAAATCATGTGTACATAAGGCCATGTGGTGGAATAATAGACATTGGAGACTTTGAAAGGCAGGAGGGTGGGAGGATGGTGAAGGGTGAGAAATCATCTAACAGGTAAAATGTCCACGATTTGGGTGATGGTTACACTAAAAGCCCAGACTTCACCACTATGAAATATATGCATGTAAGAAATCTACACTTATACTTGCTAAATCTATAAGAATTAAAAAAAAAAATCAACAAAAATCAAAGTTGGGATAGGAGTGGAAAAAGGGAACTGCAAAGCAAGCAACCAACTTGAGTGATGGAAAGGCAAGAGTCTGGGTGAGCGCTAGCAGAAAATGCTAAAATAAGCAAAGGCATGCTAATGCCAGATTGGAAACAGAGTGGATAGAGTACTTATCAGTAATTCCTGAGAACCCAGAATCGTTTCGTACATATGCCCCACCCCTGGCTATTATCATGTGTTAATAATGTAGGGGGAAGTCCTCATGTTTCTCTGGACTATTTATGGGGATAATAAATAATAATCAATTAGACCAGAGCAGTAAATTATCCTAACCTACAATTTTTGTGCTAAAAGAGGTCTTTGTACTACATGAAGTAGCAGAAGCGAATCAGGGCAAGTTTCAACTAAGATCACACAGGCCGAGGGCTAAACTCATTTAGTCTGTTTATTGATTGATTGATTAATTGACACGGAGTGTCACTGCATCACCCAGGCTGGAGTGCAGTGGTGTGATCTTGGCTGTCTACAACCTCCATCTCTCAGGTTCAAGTGATTCTTCTGTCTCAGCCTCCCGAGTAGCTGGGATTACAGGTGTGTTCCACCATGTCCAGCTAATTTGTGTATTAATCAAATACAAACATGGTGTTGGCCAAACTGGTCTCGAACTCCTGACTCCACCCACCTTGGCCTCCCAAAGTGCTGGATTACAGGAGTGAGCCACCACACCCAGCCAAAACTCATTTAGTTTTCTCTGATGTGCTTACCAGCTGAAGTTCAGGCTGATGCTTTAGCATTATCTAGATTTCAGGAGGGCATTTAAAAAATCTCTCATGTTATGCATTTATAAATTATTGTCATTTTTCTAGGTCTTCTGTATGTCACACACTGGGCTAACCTCTTTGTGATTACCTCCAACACTTATAAAAGTCCTATAAAAATACAGTATCTCCAAATTACAGATGAGAAAAATGAGACTCAGAAAAGTTAAGTGATTTGCCGAGGTTTTCAGCTATCAAGAGGTGGAGATGGGATTTGAATTGAAGTTCCCCGGCTCTAAACCTATGCTCCTCCACTAGACTGTATGATCTCCATCATGAAATACATGTGTAAATTTGGACAAGTTGATAATATGGTCAGGAGACTTTCTAAATAAATAAACGATTATACTAAAATAATTTTGATAAATTTCAGGTATGAAATAAAAAATAGGGTCATTGTGGCTTTCGGGTATATATATATATATGTATATAAGACATAAAGATTTTAATTAACAGCAACTAAAGAGAGTTAGCAGAGTGATATGTAGGCAAAAGAAAGCAAGGGAAAAATCTTAAGGCTTCATGAACACTCATTCATTCATTCATTTCTATTTATTGTGTACTAATCAAAGGAAATAAAAGACAATTATACTCTGCACTCTTAATACCATATCTCATACATGGCTCACAGTGTTCCAGATGTATCGTGGTTTAAAATTAACTTTTAATAATTGGAATGGGTCTTGGTGACAAGACATGAAGAAAGATCTGGATAACGTGCCCATTGAGAAAGAGTATATAAACTTAGGATATTTAGCCTGAAAACTTTTCAAATATTCAAAGTGGGTAGATTTTACTAAACTGCTCATTCATTCATTCATTCATTTTGGATTCACAGTATAAATACATACTTAGCTTTTACAAGGTACTAAATATGCCAGGCACTGTCCTTGGTACTAAGTAGAAAAAAAACAAAGAGATGATTCCTACTCTGAAAGATTTTTCAGTATAGTGAGAGACAAATTCAAGGAAAATCAAGCATCAGAGTATGTGCTATGTTAAAAGTATTCCCAGGGCACAGAGAAAGGGTGTTCAGACCATACACTGGGGTCAGTGAAGGTTCCACAGAGAAAACTACATCTGAGTCAATAAGGGCAATAGTAGGCAATAAGGGCAATTAGGGCAATAAGTAGGCATTAACTAGCTGAAGGACAGGGAAGAAGAGAGAACATTCCAAGAAGAGGAAACCGAATGTGTTACTATATACAGAAAAAGCACAAGAGCATAAAATAAGTGGTAAAAATAAAACTGCAATCATGTATTGCTTAATGACAGAGAGACATTCTGACAAAAGTGTTGTTAGGTGATTTCATCGTTGTGTAAACATGGTAGTGTGTACATACACAAGCCTTGATGGGATAGCCTGCTACACATATGCATTTTCACTATAAGGCACATCACAGCCTTCTTGTACTTAGGAACACCAGGCAGCACTTTGGCACTATGCTTGGGGCCATTTTAAACCGTGGAACCACCAAACACACACACACACACACGCAAGATATGTGGCACTAGCATTAAGTAGACCTGGAAAGGAACGTTATTTTTTTCAGTATGAGAGCTAAAACAAGAAGGTGGGGCATTGCTTTGTCCAACCACAGCTAAAAATGGGCCTGTTGGGTGACAATTTTTTACCATCTTTCTGCTCATGTCCAGGAATAACTGTGAAAGCACGGCAAATATTGATCTTTGGGGTTACAAATGCATTTTAGTGAGTAGACAAATTAGCAAGTATGGAATATGCAAGCAATGGGGATTGACTGTAGTTATAGTAGTCTAAGTTATGGTTGATGAACACCTGAATTAAGGCAGCAGCAATGGGGAAAGAGTGAAGGGGACAGGTCCACTCATTAAAAATATTGAATTTTGACAATGTACAAAGTTTAGTGTCAAGAATCAAATATATGGTGTAGCCTCTCAACCCTGAGGTATGTTGGTGATAAAGAGAACAGGGTAGGTGGAGAATTGTGGGGAATTGAAAAAAGAAGCATAAGAAATATTACCAGAAGAGATTGGTGATATCATGAAGTTTGATATTCATGGTACTCAGTTCCAGTGGGCATACTGGGAAGGTTCAGAAGATAAGGGATAGGTGGAAAACTAGGTTAGCTCAAGGAAGCATAAAACAATATGAGTGATGATAAGATAGAGGACCAAAATCCAGAGACATCTACACTGAGTCTTTAAAAATGCAGTTTTTTTCTAGTTTTTATTTTTACTTTTAAAAATATTTTAATTTTTGTGGGTACATAGTAGGTGTATATATTTATGGGGTACATGAGATATTTTGATAGAAGCATAAAATATATAATAATCACTTCTGGGTAAATGGGTTATCCATTCACTCAAGCATTTATTCTTTGTGTTACAAACAATCCAGTTATATTCTTTAAGTTATTATATTTTAAAATGTACAATTAAATTGTTATTGACTGTGGTCACTCCCTGTTGTGCTATCAAATACTAGATATTATTCATTCTTTCTAAATATATTTTTATACCTATTAATGATCCCCAATAACCCCTCACCTTCCCAATCTCTGGCGACCATCCTTCTACTCTCTATGTCCATGAGTTCAATTGTTTTTATTTTTAGATCCCACAAACAAGTGAGAACATGTGACGCTTGTCTTTCCATGCCTGACTTATTTCACTTAGCATAATGACCTCCGGTTCCATCCATGTTATTGCAAATGATAGGATCTCATTTTTTTTATATACTTTAAGTTCTGGGATACATGTGCAGAATGTGCAGTTTTGTTACATATGTATAAATGTGCCATGGCAGTTTGCTGCACCCATCATCCCGTTGTCTATATTAGGTATTTCTCCTAATGTGAGAACATGTCGTGTTTGGTTTTCTGTTCCTGTGTTAGTTTGCTGAGAATGATGGTTTCCAGCTTCATCCATGTCCCTACAAAGGACATGAACTCATCCTTCTTTATGGTTGCTTAGTATTCCATGGTGTATATGTGCCACATTTTCTTTATCCAGTCTACCATTGATGGGCATTTGGGTTGGTTTCAGGTCTTTGCTATTGTGAACAGTGCTGCAATAAACGTACATGTGCATGTGTCTTTATACTAGAATGATGTATAATCCTTTGGGTATATACCCAGTAATGGGATTGCTGGGTCAAATGTTATTTCTGGTTCTAGATCCTTGAGGAATTGCCACACTGTCTTCCATGATGGCTGAACTAATTTACACTCCCATCAACAGTGTAAAAGCGTTCGTATTTCTCCACATCCTCTCCAGCATGTTTTTTTTTTTTTTTTTTGACTTTTTAATGATTATCATTCTAACTGACCTGAGATGGTATCTCATTGTGGTTTTGATTTGCATTTCTGTAATGATCAATGATGATGAACTTTTTTTCATATATTTTTTGGCCACGTAAATGTTTTTCATGTCTCTGTCTCCTTCAGTTCTGCTCTGATCTTAGCTTTTGGATTTGTTTGTTCTTGCTTCTCTAGTTCTTTTCATTGTGATGTTAGGGTGTCGAGTTTAGATCTTTCCCACTTTCTCCTGTGGGCATTTAGTGCTATAAATTTCCCTTTAAACACTGCTTTAGCTGTGTCCCAGAGGTTCTGGTACATTGTGTCTTTGTTTTCATTAGTTTCAAAGAACATATTTATATCTGCCTTAATTTTGTTATTTACCCAGTAATCATTCAGCAGCAGGTTGTTGTGTTTTCATGTAGTCATGTGGTGTCAAGTGAGCTTCTTGATCCTGAGTTCTAATTTGATTGCACTATGGTCTGAGAGACTATTTGTTATGATTTCCATTCTTTTGCGTTTGTTAAGGAGTGTTTTACTTCCAATTGTGTGGTCAATTTTAGAATAAGTGCGATGTGGTGCTGAGAAGAATGTATATTCTGTTGATTTGGGGTGGAGAGTTCTGTAGGTGTCTATTAGGTCCACTTGGTCCAGAGCTGAGTTCAAGTACTGAATATCCTTGTTAATTTTATGTGTCATTGATCTATCAAATTTTGACAGTGGGGTGTTAAAGTCTCCCATTATTATTGTGTGGGAGTCTGAGTCTCTTTGTAGGTCTCTAAGAACTTGCTTTATGAATCTGGGTGCTCCTGTATTGGGTGCATATATAGTTAGGATAGTTGACTCTTCTTGTTGAATTGCTCCGTTTACCATTATAGAATGTCCTTCTTTGTCTCTTTTGGTCTTTGTTGGTTTAAAGTCTGTTTTATTAGAGAGTAGGATTGCAACCCCTGCTTTTTTTTTTTTTTTTTTTTTTTTTTTTTGACTTTCCATTTGCTTGGTAAATATTCTTCCATTCCTTTATTTTGAGCCCATGTGCATCTTTGCATGTGAGATGGGTCTCCTGAATACAGCACACTGATGGGTCTTGACTATCCAATTTGCCAGTCTGTGTCTTTTAATTGGGGCATTTAGCCCATTTACATTTAAGGTTAATATTGTTACGTGTGAATTTGATCCTGTCTTTATGATTCTTGCTGGCTATTTTGCCGGTTACTTGATACAGTTTCTTCAGAGTGTTGATGGTCTTTACAATTTGCTTCATTTTTGCTGTGGGTGGTACTTGTTTTTCTTTTCCATATTTAGTACTTCCTTCAGAGGCTCTTGTAAGGCAGGTCTGGTGATGACAAAAATCTCTCAGCATTTGCTTGTCTGTAAATGATTTTATTTCTCCTTTGCTTATGAAGCTTAGTTTGGCTGGATATGAAATTCTGGTTTGAAAATTCTTTTCTTTAAGAATGTAGAATATTGACCCCCACTCTCTTCTGACTTGTAGGGTTTCTGCCAAGAGAACCACTGTTAGTCTGATGGGCTCCCCTTTGTGGGTAACCCGACCTTTCTCTCTGGCTGCCCTTAACATTTTTTTCCTTCCTTTCAACCTTGGTGAATCTGATAATTATGTGTCTTGGGGTTGCTATTCTTGAGAAGTATCTCCGTGGTGTTCTCTGTATTTCCTGAATTTGAATGTTGGCCTGTCTTGTTAGGTTGGGGAAGTTCTCCTGGATAATATCCTGAAGAGTGTTTTCCAACTTGGCTCCATTCTTCCCGTCACTTTCAAGTACACCAATCAAACGTAGGTTTAGTCTTTTCACATAGTCCCATATTTCTTAGAGGCTTTGTTCATTCCTTTTCATTATTTTTCCTCTAATCTTGCCTTCACGCTTTATTTCATTAAGTTGATCTTCAGTCTCTGATACCCTTTCTTTCAATTGATTGATTTGGCTATTGATACTTGTGTTTGCTTCGTGGAGTTCTTGTGCTGGGTTTTTCAGCTCCATCAGGTCATTTATGTTCTTCTCTAAACTTGTTATTCTAGTTGGCAATTCATCTAACTTTTTTCCAAGGTTCTTTGCTTCCTTGCATTGGGTTAGAACATGCTCCTTTAGCTCGGACGAGTTTGTTATTACCCACCTTCTGAAGTCTACTTCTGTCAGTTCATCAAACTCATTCTCTATCCAGTTTTGTTCCCTTGCTGATAAGGAGCTGCAATCCTTTGGAGGAGAAGAGGAGTGCTTGTTTTTGGAATTTTCAGTCTTCTTGCACTGGTTTTTCCTCATCTTCATGGATTTATCTACCTTTGGTCTTTGATGTTGGTGACCTTCAGATGGGGTTTCTCAGTGGACGTCCTTTTAGTTGATGTTGATGCTGTTCTGTTTGTTAGTTTTCCTTCTGACAGACCCTTCTGCTGCAGGTCTGCTAGAGTTTGCTGGGGGATCACCTGATCCTGTTTGCCTGGGTATCACCAGCAAAGGCTGCAGAACAGCAGTGATTGCTCCCTGTTCCTTCCTCAGAAAGCTTCATCCCAGAGGGGCACCCGCCAGATGCCAGCCAGAGCTCTCCTGTATGAGGTGTCTGTTGACCCCTGCTGGGAGGTGTCTCTCAGTCAGGAGGCCCAGGGATCAGGGACCCACTTGAGGAGGCAGTCTGTCCCTTAGCAGAGATCAAGCGCTGTGTTAGGAGATCCACTGCTCTCTTCAGAAGCAGCAGGCAGGAACCTTTAAGACTGCTGAAGCTGCCCCCACAGCCGTTCCTTCCTCCAGGTGGTCTGTCCCAGAGAGATGGGAGTTTCATCTATAATCCCTTGACTGGGTCTGGGATCTCATTCTTTTTACGGCTGAACAGTACTCCATTGTGTACATGTACCACATTTTCTTTATCCATTCATCTGTTTGGTGAACACTTAGGTTGCTTCCAGATCTTGGCTATTGTGAATAGTGCTGCAATAAACATGAGAGTACAGATATAGCTGTGATATACTGATTTCCTTTCTTTTGGGTATATTCTTAGCAGTAGGGTTACTATCATATGGTAGCTCTATTTTTAGCTTTTGGAGGAACCTCCAAACTGTTCTCCATAGTGGTTGTACTAATTTACATTAGCAACAAGAGTGTACGAGAGTTCTCTTTTCTCCATATCCTTGTCAGCATTTGTTATTGCCTGTCTTTGGATAAAAGCCATTTTAACTAAGGTTGTATTATCTCATTGTAGTTTTGATTTTCATTTCTCTGAGGATCAATGATGTTAAGCACCTTTTCATATACCTGTTTGCCATTTGTATGTCTTCTTTTGAGAAATATCTGTTAAGATTTTTGCCCATTTTAAAAATTGTATTATTAGATTTTTTTATAGAGCTGTTTGAACTCCTTATACATTCAGATTATTAGTCCCTTGTCAGATAGATAATTTGCAAATATTTTCTCCCATTCTGTGGGTTGTCTTATCCCTGTGTTGATTGTATCCTTTGCTGTGCAGAATCTTTTTAATTGATGTGATCACATGTGTCCATCTTTTCTTTGGTTGCCTATGCTTGTGGGATGTTACTCAAGAAATCCTTGCCTAAATGAATGTCCTAGAGTATTTCCCCAGTGTTTTCTTGTAGCAGTATCATAGTGTGAGGTGTTAGATTTAAGTCTTTGATCTATTTTGGTTTGATTTCTGTATATAGTGAGAGAGAGAGGGGTCTAGTTTCGTTCTTCTGCACAGCACCAATTATTTGAAGGCACCATCTTTTCCTCAATGTATGTTCTTGGCACCTTTGTCAAAAATGAGTTAACTATAGACATATGGATTTTTTTTTTCTGGGTTCTCTATTCTGTTTCGTTTGTCTATGTGTCTGATTTTATACCAGTATCATGCCATTTTTATTATTATAGCTCTGTGGTGTAATATGAAGTCAGTCAGCGTGATTCATCCAGTTTTGTTCTTTTGCTTGGATAGATTTGGCTATTCTGGGTATTTTTTTTTGGGGGGGGGGGTCCATATAAATTTTAGGATTTTTTTTCTATTTCTGTGAAAATGTCATTGGTATTTTGATGGATATTGCATTGAATCTGTAGATTGCTTTGGGTAGTATGGCCATTTTAACAATATTTATTCTTTTAATATATGAACATGGAATATCTTTCCATTTTTTGTGTCCTTTTCAATTTTTTACATCAATATTTTATAGTTTTCATTGTAGAGATCTTTCACTTCTTTGGTTAAGTTCATTCCTAGGTACTTAATTTTATTTATAGCCATTATAAATTCTTTTTTATATCTTTTGAAGATTATTTGCTGTTAGCAAAAAGAAATTCTATTTTTGTATGTTCATTTTGTATTCTGCAACTTTACTGAATTTGTTAAGTTTTAATAGTTTCTTGGTGAAGTCTTTAGGTTTTTCTCAATATAAGATTATATTATCTGCAAGCAGGATAACTTGACTCTTCCTTTTCAGTTTGGATGCCCTTTATTTGTTTCTTTTGTCTAATTGTTCTAGCTAGGATTTCTAATACTATGTTGAATAACAGTGGTGAAAGTGGGCATCCTTGTCTTCTTAAAGATCTTAGAGGAAAGGCTTTCAGTTTTTCCCCATTCAGTATTATACTCGCTGTGGATCTGTCACATGTGGCTTTTATTATGTTGAAGTATGCTCTTTAATATCTAGTTTTTTGAGGGCCTTTATCATGAAGGGATGTTGAATTTCATCACATGCTTTTTCAGCATCAATTGAAATGATCATATGGTTTTTGTCCTTCATTCTGTGGATATGAGCTATCACACTGATTGATTTGCGTATGTTGAACCATCATTGTATCCCTGGGATAAATGCCACTTGGTCATCAGGAATGGTCTTTTTAATTAGTTGTTGAATTCGATTTGCTAGTATTTTGTTGAGGATTTTTGCATCAATATTCATCAGTGATACTGGCCTGTAGTTTTCTATTTTTGACATATCTTTGTCTGGTTTTTGTATCAGGGTAATACTGACCTTATAGGATAAGTTTGGACATTTTCCCTTCTCCTCTATTTTTTGGAATAATTTAAATAGAATTGGTATTGGTTATTTAAATGTTTGGTAGAATTCAGCAGTGATGCCGCCAGGTCCTGGGCTTTTTATTGCTCGGAGATTATTATGATTTCGATTTTTTTTACTTATTATTTGTTCAGGTTTTGGATTTCTTCAGGGTTCAATCTTGGTAGGTTGAATTTTTCTAGGAACTTGTCAATTTCTTCTAGGTTTTCTAATTTATTACGTATAATGGCTCATAGTGGCCCCAATTATCCTTTGAGTTTCTGTGTTATCAGTTGCAATGTGTCCTTTTTCATCTCTTATTTTATTTATTTGTGCCTTCTGTCTTTTTTAAGTCTCACTAAAGGTTTGTCAATTTTGTTTATCTTTTCAAAAAACCCACTTTTCATTTTGTTGATCTTTTATTTTGTTTTCCTTGTTTCATTTATTTCTGCTCTGATCTTTATTATTTCTTTTCTTCTACTAATTTTAAGTTTGCTTTGCTCTTGATTTTCTAGTTATTTAAGATGATTGTTTATTTGAAGTTTTTCTACTTTTTTAATGTAGGCACTTAAAGGTATAAACTTGCCTCTTAGTACTGTTTTGCTGTGTCTCACAGGTTTTGGTATGTGTATTTCCATTATCAGGTGTTTCAAGGATTTTTTTTCTTTCGTTCTTCTTCTTTTTTTTTTTTTTTTTTTTTCTTTTTTTGACAGTGTTTCACTCTTGTTGCCCAGGCTAGAATGCAATGGTGCAATCTTGGCTCACTGCAACCTCTGCCTCTCAGTTCAAGTGATTCTCCTGCCTCAGCCTCCCAAGTAGTAGCCTCCTGAGTAATCCCAAGTAGCTGGGATTACAGGCGCCTGCTGCCACGCTTGGCAAATTTTGTATTTTTAGTAGATATAGGGTTTCACCATGTTAGCCAGGCTGGTCTTGAACTCTTGACCTCTGGTGATCCACCCCACCTCACCCTCCCAAAGTGCTGGGATTATAGGCAGGAGCCATTACACCTGGCCTATTACAAGAAATTTTTTAATTTTCTGCTTAATTTCTTTATTGACCCACTGGTCATTTAGGAGCATACTGTTTAATTTCCACGTGTTTGTATAGTTTGCAAAACTTTTCTTGTTATTGATTTCTAGTTTTATCCCCTTGTGTTTAGAGAAGATACTTGTTATTATTTCAAATTTTTAAAATGTTTTAAGGTTTGTTTGTGGCCTAATATATGATCTATCTTTGAGAATAATCCATATGTTGAGGAGAATGTGTATTCTGTAGCTCTTGGATGAAATATTTGGTAAATGTCTATTAGGTCCATTTGGTCTACAGTGCAAATTAAGCCTGATTTTTTTTGTTGATTTTCTGTCTAGATAATCTGTCCAATGAAAGTGAGGTGTTGAAATCTCCAGCTACTATTGTATGGGGACCTATCTCTCTCCTTTGCTCTAATAATATTTGCTTTATACATCTGGGTATTCCAGTGTTGGGTGCATATACATTTAAATTGTTATATCCTCTTGTTGAATTGACCACGTTGTCATTATACGATGAACTTCTTTGTCTCTTTTTATAGTTTTTGTCCTGAAATCTGTTTTTGTCTTATGTAAGTGTAGCTACTTCTGCTCTTTTTTGGTTTCTACTTGCATGGGATATCTTTTTCCATCCCTTTATTTTCAGTCTATGTATGTCTTTATAGGTTAAGTGTTTTCCTTCTAGGCAGCAGATCATTGGGTCTTTTTTTTTTTTTAATTCATCCAGTCACTTTATGTCTTTTGATTGGTGAATTTAGCCCATTTACATTTGATGTTATTACTGATAAGTAATGACTTTCTCCTGCCGTTTTGTTATTTGTTTCCTGGTTGTTTTGTGGTCTTTCCTTAATTCTTTTCTTTCTTCCTGTCATCCAGTTAATGAAGGTGATTTTTTTCTGGCAGTATATTTTAATTTCTTGCTTTTGATATTTTGTGTATCCATTGTACGTTTTTTGATTGAGGTTGCCATAGGCTTGCAGATACTATCTCATAATCCATTATTTTAAACCAATGACAACTTAACACTGATGGCACGAACGAAGTAACAAACAAACAAAGAGAAAATAAAATCTGTACACTTTAACTTTGTCACCCTCGCCTTTTAACATTTGCTTACTTCTGTTTATATCTTACTGTACTATGTCTTGAAAAGTTGTAGTTATTATTTTTTATTGGTTCATTTTTTAGTTTGTTTACTTGGGATTCAAGTTTACACACCACAGTTACAGTGTTACAACATTCTGTGCTTTTCTGTGTACTTACTGTCGCCAGTGACGAAGTACCTTCAGATGATTTCTTATTGCTCGTTAACATCCTTTTCCTTCAGATTGCAGAACTCTCATTAGCATTTCTTGTAGGACATGTCTGGTGTTTTTTTTGCCTGGAAAAGTCTTTCTTTCTTTCTCACATTTGAAGGATGTTTTCACTGGATATACTATTCTAGGGTAAATTTTTTTTTCCTTTGGCACTTTAACATGTCATGCCACTCTCTCCTTGTCTGTAAGGTTTCCACTGAAAAGTCTGCCGCCAGATGTTTTGGAGCTCCATTGTATATTATTTGTTTCTTTATTCTTGCTGCTTTTAGGATCCTTTCTTTTTCTTTGACCTTTGGGAGTTGGATTATTAAATATCTTGAGGTAGTCTTCTTTGGGTTAAATCTCCTTGGTTTTCTATAACCTTCCTGTACTTGAATATTGATATCTTTTGGGTTAAATCTCCTTGGTTTTCTATAACCTTCTTGTACTTGAATATTGAGAAGTTCTTTGTCATTATCCCTTTGGATAAACTTTCTACCCCTATCTCTCTCTACCTCCTCCTTAAGGTCAATAATTCTTAGATTTGCTTTTTTGAGGCTATTCTCTAGATTTCGTAGGTGTGCTTCATTTCTTAAAATTCTTGTTTCTTTTGGCTCCTTTGACTCTGTATTTTCAAATAGCCTACCTTTAAGCTTACTAACTCTTTCTTCTACTTGATCTATCCTGCTGTTGAGAGACTCTGAGGCATTCTTCGGGATGTCAATTGCATTTTTTTCCAACTCCTGAATTTCTGCTTGATTCTTTTAATTATTTTAATCTCTTTGCTAAATTTATCTGATAGGATTCTGAATTCCTTCTTTGTGTTATCTTGAACGTCTTTGAGTTTCCTCAACACAGCAATTTTGAATTCTCTGTCTGAAAGGTCACAAATCTCTCTCTTTCTGGGATTGGTCCTCAGTACCTTATTTACTTCATTTGGTTAGATCATACTTTTCTGGACAGTCTTGATGCTTGTGGATGTTCATTGGTGTCTGGGCATAGAATAGTTAGGTATTTATTGTCACCTTTGCAGTCTGGGCTTGTCTGTACCCATCTTTTGGGGAAAAAGGTTTTTAGACATTCAAAGTGACTTGGGTGTTGTGATCTGAGTTTCCGATCACTGCGGTTATATCTGTATTACCACCAAGCCCATAATGCTGTGCTTCCTGCAGACTTGTAGAAGTACTGTTTTGGTGATCTTGGATAAGTGCCAAAGGAAACAAAAATTTTACTCTAGAATAGTATATCCAGTGAAAACATCCTTCAAATGTGAGAAAGAAAGAAATATTTTTCCAGACACAAAATATCCAGATCTTGGATAAGATCTGGAATACTCTGAATTACCAGGCAGAGAGTCTTGTTCTTTTTTTATGTTTGCACAAAACAGTGGAGTTTCTGTCTGTGCTGAGCTGCCTGGAGCAGGTGGAGGAATGACACAAGCACCACTTTGGCCACCACCACTGGGATTATGCTGGGTAAGACCTGAAGCCAGCACAGCACTGACTCTTGCTCAAGGCCTGCTATAATCACTACCTGGCTACCACCTATGTTTGCTTAAAGCCTTAGGGCTCTACAATCAGCAGATGGCAAAGTCAGTCAGACTGTGTCCTTCCCTTAAGGATGGTGGGATCCTTTGGGCCCTGGGCGGGTCCAAAGATGCCATCTGGGAGCCAGGGCCTGGAGTCAGAAACCTTAGAAATCTGCTGGTGCTCTATTCTACTGCATCTGAGCTGGCATGCAAAGCACAAAACAAGGTCCTTTCCATTCCTCCCTCCCCTTTCCACAGGCAGAGGAGTCTCGCCCCACGGCCACCACGAAAGGCCCATGCGGAGTACTGCCAGGCTACCACCAATGTTCACTTAAGGCCCAAGGGTTCTTCGGCAAGCTGTGGTGAATGCTTCCAGGCCTGAAACTCGCCCTTCAGGGCAGTGGGCTCTCCTCTGGCCCAGGGCAGCTCCAGAAATGCTGTCCAATAGCCTAGGCCTAGAACTGGGGACTCCAAGATCCCACTTAGTTCTCTATGCCACTGTGAGCTGGCACCTAAGGTGCAAGACAAAGTGCCCTTTACTCTTCTTTGCTTTTCTCAAGCAGAAGGAGTCTCTCTCCATAGCCACCAGAGCTGGCAATGTGCTGGGGTACACCTGAAGCCAGCATGTCTCAGAGTCTCACCCAAGTCCCGCAGTGTGTACCACCTGGCTATTACTGCTCATTTTCAGGGCCCAAGGGCTCTTTAGTCAGCAGGTGATGAATCCTTTGAGGACTGGTCCCTTTCCTTTAAGGCAGCAGGCTCCCTTCTGGCCCAGAGTATTTCTAGAAACGTCATCCAGGAGCGAGGGCCTGGAATGGGGGCTTCAGGACTCTGAATGGTGTACTGTCCTACTGTGGCTGAGCTTGTATCCAAGTTGCAAGACAAAGTCCTCTTAACTCTCCCTTCTGCTCTCTTCAGGTGGGAAGAAGGAGTCCCTTTCAGAGCCATGAGCTGTGCTGCCTGGGGTTGAGGGAGGAAGGTGGTGCAAGCACTCCCTTGGCCGCCCAGGCTGCTGTCTCACTAGGTCATGTCGTGCAAGTCCACTGTCTCCGAGCCCAGAACAGCCATAGAATTTGCCTAGATGTTGCAATCCTTATGGCCTAGACAGCCTTTCAAGTTTATTTAGGACCCCAGAGCCTTTTAGCTCATGGTGGTGAGGTTTACCAGAACTCAAGTTGCAACTGCTGGGGTGGGCGATTTTCCTATGGCTAAACCTGGTCTAAATGCTCCCTCCATGGGCATTGGCTGAGTTCTGCCCAGTGTTGCTTTCCGCTGTGACAGGGTAGTGCTGAGTTCCAATGCAAAATTGCACAATCACCATGCTCTCCTTCCCCCAAATGCACAGATTCTGTCTCCGCACCACACTGCCACTGCTGTGGGAGGGAGAGGAGTGGCACTGGCAATGAAAAACTGTCTTTCTTTGCTCCTTCAGTGCCTCTTTCAGTGATATGAAGTTAAAACCAGGTACAGTGATCACTCACCTGTTTTTTTGTTCTTATAAAGGTGCTTTCTTCTGTAGATGGTTGTTAAATTTAGCATTCCTGCAGGGAGGACAATTGGTAGAGGCGTCTATTTGGCAATCTTGTTCCACCTCCATTCCTCAAAAACAGGGTTTTGAGGCATAATAAATTTACTACTAAAAGTCTGTTTGAGCACTTACCTAATTGAGTAGAAATATTTTTAAGAATTTAGAATCCATTCAGGGTGTACACAGAAGGCAGACTTGTGAAGGAAGAAAGTCATCTAGGCTTTGTTATAAAATTTTGGCTTGGGTAAATGTCTTAGTTTATTTGTGTGGCTATACCAAGACATTGCAGAATGCATAATTTATAAATAATGGAGGCTGGGTGTGATGACTTACACCTGTAATCCCAGCACTTTGGAAGGCCGAGGCGGGCAGATCTTGAGGTCAGGAGATCGAGGCCATCCTGGCTAACAAGGTGAAACCCCGTCTCTACTAAAAAATACAAAAAATTAGCTGGACGTGGTGGCAGACGCCTGTAGTCCCAGCTACTCGGGAGGCTGAGGCAGGAGAATGGCGTGAACCCAGGAGGCGGAGCTTGCAGTGAACCAAGATTGCGCCGCTGCACTCCAGCCTGGGTGACAGAGCAAGACTCCATCTCAAAGAAATAATAAAATAAAATAAATATAAATAATGGAAACGTATGGTTCTGGAGGCTGAGACATCCAAGATAAAGGTGCTTGCATTCAGTAGCTGGTGAGGGTCTTCTTGCTACATCTTCTTATTGCAGAAGGGGAGAAGGCTTTGTTCTTACCTGGCAGAAGGGCTGAAGAGCAAACAGGGTCTGAGCTAGTTCCCTTCAGCCCTTTTACAAGGCACTAATCCATTCCTGAAGGCAGAGCCCTCATCACTTAATCACTTCCCAAAGGTTCCACCTCTTAAAACCACCACAATGGGGATTAAATTTTAACATGAATTTTGAGGAGAACACATTCAAACCATAGCAATAGATAATTGCCTGGTAGTCCCATTCACCAGCATAGGGGAATAGCAGAAGCAGCAGATTGGGCACAAAAAGAATCTGAGTCCTGTTTGGAACACTTTCAACTTGTGGAGCCTATGGAACATCCGAGTAAAGATATTCAGCAGAGATTGAAAACTCAAAGCTTGGACTATCTGAGCGCTCTGTGTCAGACATGAAGAACCAGGAGTTGGAAGCTGAAGTTAGATATTTATATGAGGACACACAGGATGTATGTGTTGGTGGAGAAAACCAGGTGACCAAAGAAGCAGCCTGGGAAATATGGTCATTTAGGGACAAATTCAGGAGAACCTGACAAAAGAGACTTGATACAAAATACCTATAGCTATAAAAGTAAAAATAGAGAATCATAAAAGCTGGGAGAAGATAGGCTTCTAAGAAAAAAAAAAAAATTCTTCCAGACATAATATACAAAGCTGAAGAGAAGTCAAATAAACAAAGAATAGAGAAGACAAATTAAAGATACTTGAAAATTATAGGTTGATTGATTTTTTTGACCAACAGAAAGAAGAATTATCTATTAGGAATAATGAGAATATGGAATAGGTGTCCTTATGAGGTGGTAAACACCTTGTCACTGAATTATGCAAACAATGACTGCCGCTGAACAGTATTTCAGGAAGAATTCTTCCACTAGGTAGGAGATAGTATTAAATATTCCATCCTGCCAACTCTAAAACAGTATGTCTGACTCAGATGGGGACAGAGGCCATGCAGTATAAGGCTACACAGGGGAGATCTTATTGACATGAAAACACCATAACCCACACCCGGGAGGTGAGGACCTAATTAATTAGGCATACTACTACTTAGCACTTACCATTTTCTATAAATATTACTACATGAATGAAAGAATCCTCAAAAGACTCCCATAAAGCAGGAACTGTTTTTGACGTGAAACACACACTTTTGTCAAGAATTCCTGGAACCAGTCATAGTAGCTTCTTGGAATGGCCCCTTGAAACTTGCATACAATGATGATCAAACAGTAAATGACATCAAGACAGAATTTCCTTGACATAGTGTGAAAGGGTTGGAAGGCTCAGGAAGGTGGGAATCTTTGAATGAATACATAAGATGTAAGTTCTGAGATTCAACAATTTTATGATGTCTTCTAAGAAAGGACAGAAGGATGTGTTCCCACGCATTGAGTCATCACTTGTATGTAGCAATGGCCAGCTTGGTAACCCATTCTAGGATCGGCTGCCCCTCTGCAATGGTTTGAATGTGTCCCTGGAAGTTCATAGTTCATGTGTTGGAAACCTGATCCCCAGTTTGGAGGTATTGGGAAGTGGGGCCCAGTGGGATGTGTTTGGGTCATGGGGCATCATCCTCATGAATGGATTAATGCTATGGGAATGGACTTTTTTTAAAGGATGAGTTCAGCCCCCTCTTGCTCTTCTGCCTTCCACTGTGGGATGACACAGCACATGACTCTTACCAGATGCTGGTCCCTTGATCTTGGACTTCCTAGTCTCCAGAACCGTGAGTCAATACGTTTTCATTCATTGTAAATTATCCAGTCTGTGTCATGCTCTTATAGCAGCACAAAATGAACGAAGACACCTCCTTCTCTGCTTCACTTTGTGTTTGCCTCATGCCTGCTCTTTAGGATTGCATGTTATTGTAAAATAATAGCAGATAGGCTCTGCTTTCTGGGGAACCCAGATTAAAATAGTCTTATTGTAAGTATATTCTCAGAAAAAAAAATCTTTTATTGTGTTGTGATATAACATTAATATAAATATAATTCATTACTGGTGTCTTATCCTACATCCTTTTATAATTCCCCCTACAATGTAGTCCATGGTACCTAGTTATAATATAGCTTATTATTTGACTATTATCTCACTCCCACTTGAATTTTTCAGAAGAGGTGTTAGGATTCCCATTGGTATTATCTGGCAAATTTCAAATTGAGACTTAGTTTTATTTCCTGGTTTTATTACTAAGCACCCTGGGATCCTCTGTAGTATTTCTTTCTCAACTGGTGTTTTCAGCACCTTCCAATTTTGTATTGTCTGAGAACTAAACAAATGTGAGCGTGGTAGAACTCAAGCAGCTGTATATATTTAACTACAAGGTTGGATGCTCAATTCGTGCACTGAGTATGCAGCCATCAGGAAAGCTCTGAAAGCAAAATCTGCAAAGCTTCCAGCATATTTTATTAATGACCAGCCAGACACCATAGCCCACACCAGGGAGATGAGGACCTAATTAATTAGGCATAATACTACTTAGCACTTACCATTTTCAATAAATATTACTACATGAATGAAAGAATCCTCAAAAGACTCCTGTGAAGCAGGAACTATTAATCCTATTTTACAGCTGGGGAAACAGAAGCAGAAAGGTTCTTGGATTATGCTAAAGCTACGAAAAGAGGTGGCATCAATTCCCAGTTTGGCTTTCTCAGAGCTGGCTCCCTGGGCTATTTTTAGAGGCTGGTTTTCACAAAGGTCAAAGGGCCATGTAGTCATAACAATACACTAGATGCATGGAAGCGCAAGACTAGCGTCAAAAACTTTGGCTTTTGCTCATTTGCCTCTCCCACTTCCTTTGAGGGCAAGGATTATATGTTATATACATGTACTAGAAAGCAGCACAGTCCCTGGCACATAGTAGGTGCTCAGTAAATATTTGTTCATTCATTCTTTAAACAACATATTAAATTTCCGATGTGTTCTTGTCCTCATGGAACTAAGAGTCTAGTGACAAAGAATATATACTAAACCAATAAATAAGGAAATTATGTGGGATGATAGATAATGATAAATGCTACAGAGAAGGTGCCCAAAAGGAGGAGAAGAATGAGGCACGAAAATATCTGGAAGAAGAGTACTCCTGGTCCTGGCCGTAACAAGTACAAACTCCCAAGGGAGGAGCATCTTTGGCATGCTCAAGATATAAAAAGGAGGACAGTCTGGCTGGTGTAGAGGGAGTGAGGGGAGAATAAAAGAAGGTAAAGTCAGAGGAGGTGAAAATATAAGTCATGTAGAGTCTTGTGAGCCATTTGAATAATGTTTTTTTTTTCCCCTCCAAAGATAGGAGATTTCAAAGGATTTGGGGTGCTGCTATAATATGACATGACTTACATTTTAATGAGATTATTCTGGCTGAGGCTTCATAGGTAAGTCTGGCAATAGGGTGATGAGATAGGAGACTATTGCAATAATGCAGTCAAGAAATAATGGTGGCTGATTACAGGATTGTAATGATGGAAGTTGTGAGAAGTCAAGTCCTAGATATAGTTTAAAGGTGGAGCCAAGAGAATTAGATTCAATGGATAGAATCTAAGGTCTAGAAAAAAGGGGAGTCAAGACTTGTTCCAAGATTTGTCCCTGAGAAACTGGAAGGGTAGAGTTACTACTTATTGCGATGAAAAATACTATGCAAAAAGAAAATATCAGGAGGGAAATCAAGAGTGCGTGTGTGGACATGTTAACTATGAGATACCTTTGGGCTATCCAAGTGGAGATACTGAGTAGAAAATGATGATATCCTGGAATGATAAAGGAATAAAGCAATTCAGAAGAGGGAGAGGGATCAACTGTGTCAAAGGCCATTGATAGGTCAAAAACATAAAAGACTGAGAATTGACCAAGGGATTTAGAAAACAGAAGGACATTGGTGGTCTTCATAATAAAAGTTCTGGTACAGAGATTGTGTAAAAATCTGATGGATCCAGTTTCAGGTGTGTCAAAGATCAGATGGTTACAGATGTGTGGTATTATTTCTGAGGGCTCTGTTCTGTTCCATTGGGGAATACTATGCAGCCATAAAAAAGGATGAGTTCATGTCCTTTCTAGGGACATGGATGAAGCTGGAAACCATCATTCTGAGCAAACTATCGCAAGGACAGAAAACCAAACACCATATGTTCTCACTCATAGGTGGGAATTGAACAGTAAGAACACTTGGACACAGGGTGGGGAACACCACACACTGGCACCTGTCATGGGGTGGGAAGAGGGGGGAGGCATAGCATTAGGAGATATACCTAATGTAAATGACGAAGTTAATGGGTGTAGCACACCAACATGGCACATGTATACATATGTAACAAACCTGCACATTGTGCACATGTACCCTAGAACTTAAAGTATAATAAAATAATAATAATAATAATAATAATAATAATAATAATAATAATAATAAAAACCTGATGGAGTGGGTTCAGGAAGAAATAATATAAAAGATTTGTATATCTACATATAGCTGTCAGTGCAGGTATTAATCTAGATAAATCCTAGCTCTGGCAACTGGAAAAACCTAGAAACAAAAAATAACTCAGAAGCAATGCATTTCTCTAGCACCCAGGTCGTAGTCTTCAAATACTATTTCCCATAAAAGAAAGGTACAAGAGATCCTTAGAGAAAAACACTGATGCAAAATCTGCAGCCAAAATGTACAAGATTAACTGGAGACATTGTGTCATATCAGCTAGCAGAGAAGCTTGCTGGTTCCTGAAGTCATGCCAGAAGGACTTGTGAGAGTTTCACCATGATGCACTAACTGGTTCCACACTAAACCTCTTGCTACAAACACCTAAAAAACAGGGTGAAATATTTGAACCTCTATTTTTAAACACTGTACAGTCTGCAATACAGGACTGGATCCTGGAGAGGAAAGAAACAAAATTAGTGTCCCAAGCTCTCAGTTCAAAAGACAGGGATTGAAGTTAGACAGATGGAAAAATCTGGAATTTGACAGGCAGAGTACTGGAAAGGAGTTGAGCATACAAAAAGCTTCAGAAATATGGCTAGGGGTGTCTGAGTCTATGACTGAATATTAAGTCCAGATGCCTAGGGCAATTCTGAGAGATAAGGAAATGCACAAGTCCTGGAGAGCTGGCAGTCTGAACACATCTAGGAGACATTCGAGTTTTGACCAACCAAAGTGGAGAATAGGCTAGTCATTCAGTACAGATCCCAAAATGTCCAAACTTTAGAAATAGGGCAAATCTCATCCTAGAATAAATGCTACTTCTGATATACATTAGAAGAAAACTGGTAAATAAAAGAACATCCAGCATGCTTCTGGTATTTTCTATCCAAACTGTACCGAAATGCATATGTTGGGAAGTTTACACTTTCTAAAACTCACCAGCTGGAAATGAAGGAATAAGAATACTGCTGTTTTGCGAACTGTAACAAGCTAAAATATTTGGACGTTGAGCATTAATGACTCCTAATGTCACAAAGAGGAAGCCATCAGACATTATGTGCCTGCCAATGGAAGAATATTATCACTATCTATGAAGTATTTTTATCAAAAATCTTAAAATGTATAAACTTGAATCTGATTAATCTTCTAAATACAAGGACCAATGTATGACAGATACAGAAGAAAGAACATGATTAATGATACCGTAAGGATACAATCGGAAATACCCAGATTCTTAGAAAATGCAGAACAAAAGATCTGATTTCTTTCACAGATATATCGAAGAAAAAAAAGATAAAGGGGGAAGCCTATAGATGACAAGAGACACATGAACCAATCGCAATGCACGAACCTTACTGAATTAGTTCTCTTATTCAAATAGCCAAATTGATAAATATAGTCAGGTACTGCACAGTGACTTTTCAGTCACTGATGGACCATATATATGATGGTGGTCTCATAGATTATAATGGAGATGAAAAATTCTTATCACTCAGTGATGTCGTAGCTGTTGTAACGTAGTACAATGCATTACTCACATGTTTGTGGTGATGCTGGTGTAAACAAACCTACTGCACTGTTGGTTGTATAATAGGGTAGCACATCCAATTATGTACAGTACATAACACTTGATAATGATAATAAGTGATGAGGTTACTGGGTTACATATTTACTGTAGTATACTTTTTATCATTAGTTTAGTGTGTACTCTTTCTCCTTATCAAAAGAAGCTAATTGAAAACAGCCTCAGGCAAATATTTCAGGAGGTATTGCAGAAGAAGGAATTATCATAGGAAGTGACAGCTCTACACACGTGATTCCTCCTGAAGATCTCTCGGTGGGACAAGATGTAGAGTGATATTGATGATCCTGACCCTGTATAGGACTAGGCTAATGTGTATGTTTGTGTCTGTTTTTTTTTTTTTAAGTTTGAAAAGTAAACAAAAATATATTAAAAATTAAAAACAAAAAAGCATGTAGAATAAGGATATAAAAAATATTTTTGAACAGTTGTACAATGCGTGTTTTAAGCTAAGTGTTATTACAAAAAAGTCAAATAGTTTAAAACATTTAGAAGTTTAGCAAGTAAAAAAGTTACAGCAAGCTGTTAATTTACTACTGAAGAAAATAATTAATAAAATTAATGTAAACAAAGTCACAGCGATTATAAAATCTACAGTAGTGTACAGTAGTGTGCTGGACCGTCACATTCATTCTGCAATCACTCGCTGACTCACTGAGAGCAACTTCCAGTCCTGCAAGCTACAAGCTTCATTCATGGTAAGTGCCTTATACAGGTGTGCCATTTTAAATCTTCTGTATTGTATTTTTACAGTACCTATTCTAAGTTTAGATATGTTTGAATACACAGTTACCATGCCAATTATAATTGCCTACTGTATTCAGTGCAGGATCATGCTGTACAGGTTTGTAGCCTGGGAGTAAGGCTCTACCATATCACCTAGGTGTGCGGTGGGCTGTACCATTTACGTTCATGTAAGTCCACTCTATGATGCTCACACCGTGACAAAACCACCCAGTGATGCATTTCTCAGAACATGTCTCTTTTTGTTAAATTAAAGCCAAGTGTCACTTAATAACAGAGATATATTCTGAGAAATGCATCATTAGGTGATTTCATCACAATGTATGTATGTATATATTTCCAATGACATATAACTGGAAATTTGAACACTGACCAGATACTGGACATTAAGAAAGTATTGACATATTGCTTTAGGTTTTTTATGGTATTGTGGACTGATTTTTGAAAAGGGTCCTTATCTTTGAGTAAAACATCTGAAATGTTTATATATGCAATGCTGTGGTGTCTGAGCTTTTGCTTCAAAATTACATTGTGGTGATAGGAGTGAAACTGATGGAGATAAAGATGAAACAACATCATTCGGCAATAAGTTCATAATTGTAAAAGTTGGGTGATCAGTAATAGAGGTTTATTTTACTCTTCTATTTATCAGTTCTTAAATTTCTATTAGGTTCTTTTTAATGGTTTATTTTTCCCTACTGAGATTTTCTATGTTTTCATTAATTATGAGCATATTTTCATTTCTATCCTTGAGCTTTATTATAATAGCTGCTTCTCCCACATCTAAGTCTTCTCAGTGTTGGTCTACATTGATTTTTTCTCTTGATATGAGTCACATTTTCCCCTTTCTCTTTAATCCTGGACATCGTGAATAATACATCAAGAGACTCTAGATTCTGTAATGTTCCTCCAAAGTGTACTGGTCTTTTTGGTTTGTTTGTTTTGTTTTGCTTTGCTTTGGCAGGTAGCTAACTCGGCTGAACAGAAACTTCAAACAGTGAAATATCAGTTCAATTCTTTTAGTCTTAGTTGGGTTTGTTTGGTGCCTAGTCCATGCATGTGTAGTTCATCCAGAGATTTGGACAAAGTTTGTATGCAGATTTGAGATTCCTGTCTGTGGCTCTCTTCTTTCTCTCACATCCTGCCTCCCTTACAAGTTATCCTGATCTCTGTTCTCTAATTTTTTGTACCAGTAAGACAGCCAGGTTTCCGTCTGGGCTTTAGCTACCCTATGTGGTGCCAACTTGCAGGTTAAAAGCTGTAAAAATTAGACAGCTTCCCTCATGTCACACTTTTCTTACATGTACCAACTCCCATTCAATCTCTGCATGACTCTTTTCACTCTTCAGAGTTTTCAGGTAGTTGTTTTTCATATTTTGTTCAGAATGTATAGCTGTCATTTGTCTGATAAGAACTACTTGGCCGTTACTGAAAGTGGAAACCATTCTGTTTACTTTTGTATGTGCTGACAAATTTTCCGAAATACAAAAGTTGGCTAGTGGGTAGAGAATGGGCAGGAGGATTAGAGTCAGGGCCTACAAACAACTCCTTTAAGGACATTTTCTGAAACAGAGGGAGAACTAGAGTTATAGCTGGAGAGCTATGTGGGACCCAGAGGTTTTCATTTTTAGCAATTATACACATTACTGCACATTCGTAGGCTGTTGGGAATAATCTAATAACTGGGAAAGCATTGATGAAGTAAGAGAGCTGCAGAGAATTGCTGAAGCAATATACGTAGGTAGACTAGAGGGGATGAGATTTAGTACATGAATGAATGAAGGGATTGGCCTTAGATCATCTGTGTAATAATTAGGGGCAAGATGGGGTATATGGCAATGATGGAGGTTAGCTGCTAGATGAGTAACGAGAGCATATAAAAGATCTCCTGACTTAGGCCATTTTCTCAGAAAGACCGAATATTACACTTTAAATGAAGAAATTTCTTCTAAATCCCTCACTTGGGTAGTAGTAAAATTATCTTAGCTCAAGAAAGATAGTCCAAGTCTCAGGATAAGTAAGAAAAAACTAAAAGAGTAAAGAAGTGCAAAAATATTGAGTAACTAGGGACTGATCTTTTTCATAGATTCAACATAACAAAGAACCTGCTTATTAAAGAAACAAAATCTGTAAAGACACATTTTAAAATAATTATATTTTACTCCATCCACTTGCATTTCCATTCCTCTTTTGTTCCTCTAAAGATTTTGCTGCCACTATTTTCAGGTCTGATCATAACAGTGATGACTACCCCAGAAGTGAGATTGTTTGTGATGCAGAACATTACAAAACTAAGGCATAATTTGAAAAAAAATACTCACATACTTCTAATCAACCAATGGGTACATGATGTAATAATAAAAAATTTAAGGTATGCTTAAATTGAAGAAATCAAAATGAAACACAAATAAAGACCCACTTATCAAAATGTAAAAGGTAGCAAAAGCAGTAAAGAGAAGTGTATGATCTTTGATGTGTAGATCCAAAAAGAGCAACGCTACAACAAATAAGCTAAGCATCCTACCAAGAAAGTAGAACAGCAAAAACAGAATATGCCCAAGGAAAGCAAAATGAAGGAAATAATACAGGAGCAGAAATCAATAAAATAGTTTTTAAAAATACAATGGATAGAATACAAGACAAAAGTTGATTTTTAGAAAAGATGTTTGAGAATATCTTCTAGCGAATATCATACCAGAGTCCCTGACTAGCTAATAAGACAAGAAAAAAAAACAAATTGTCAAGGAAAATAACTATTATTCACATATGATCTGATTGTCTGCATGGAAGGCCTAAAAGACTTCTGGAGAATTTATTAGAACTAATAAGAGAACTTGGCAAATTTGCCAGAAATAAAACTGACATATAGAAGTCAACTACTTTGCTATAATTACGCAAAAATACCTAGAAAATGTAACAATATAAGAGACTACTTAAAATGGTAACAAAATTGTAAGTAATCAAGTAATAAATCTAAGTAAAATGTCTAAGAATTTTAAGTAGATAAAACTTACATTTTATTTAAAGATATTAAAGAAGATCTAAATAAATGCAGAGATACATGATGTTCTTTAATAGGGAGATTTAATATTTTCTTTGTTGTTGTTGTTGTTGTTATTTATTTATTATTCACACAGGCTGGAGTTCAGTGGCATCATCATCACTTACTATAATCTCAAACTCCTGAGCTCAAGCAGTCCTCCCACTTCAGCTTCCCAAGTAGCTGGGGCTACAGGTGTGCACCACCATACCTGGCTAATCTTTAAAATTTTTGTAGAGATGGGATTCTCACTGCATTGCCCAGGTTGGTCTCAAACTCCTAGCCTCAAGTAATGCTCCCACCTTTGCCACCCAGAGTGCTGGGATCACAGGTGTGAGCCACCATGCCCAGCCAGATTTAGTATTTTAGTATTAATTGTTATATGGGTTCAATAGTATTCCAAACATCCCGTTTTTTATAAACATTGATTAACTGATTCTAACATTTATATGTAAAAGCAAAGGGTCAAGGATAACCAAAACACTTTTGAAATGACTTTCTGCACCAATCAGAAATCAAAAGTTATTGTAAATCTGTAGCATGAAGAAAGCATATTATCAGCAAAAGGATAGCCAAAAAAACCAGAGGAACATGCTTACATATACATGGAAATTTGCACATGACAGAGCTGGATTGTTGAAAGGACCATGTGAGGAAAGAATAAACTAAAAAATATATGGAAAGAACTGGCTGTCCATATAGGAAAACAAAATTATTCCTATCTTATATTATGTGCAAAAATGAAGTCCATGTGATTTAAGATCTTTCATGAAAGGGGAATTTCTTTTTTCTTTTTTTTTTTTTTTTAGACAGGATCTCACTCTGTCACTCTATTGTCCAGGCTGGGTGCAGCAGGGCAATCTTGGCTCACTGCAACTTCCATCTCCTGCGCCCAAGCTATCTTCCCACCTCAGCCTCCCTAGTAGAGTAGTTGGGACCACAGGCATGCATCACCACATCCAGCTGATTTTCATATTTTTTTGTTGAGATGGGGTTTCGCCATCTTGACCAGTCTAGACTCCAACTCCCGGGGCTCAACCAATCTGCCTGCCTTGGCCTCCCAAAGTTCTGGGATTACAGGCATGAGCCACTGCTCTCACCAAACAGGAAACATTTTTAAATGTTTAGAAGAAAATCAGGGAAAATATCTCAAGATTGAGAAGGAATTTTTAATAAGATGGGAAAACCAAAACCTATAAGAGAAAAGATTGATGAATATAAAAAATGAATATAAATGCAAATATTAAGAATCGGAATTTACATTCATCAAAAGACACCATAAAGAAAGTGGAAAGATAAACTGTGGACCAGGAAAGGATATTTGCAACACATGCAACTGACTGACAAATGATTAGTTTCCAGATTATGTAAAGAACTCTTATAACTCAATCAGAAAAAAGATGTGCAGTCTTTGAAAAGTTGTCAATGAGCTGAAGAATTTCACAGGAAAGCAAACATGCCTGAGCTATAAACATATAATGACATCCAACTTCACTATTAATCAGAGACATACATATTCAAACCAAAATAAGGCTCTACTTCATAGTCATTACATTGTCAAAAATTCTGACAAAAATGTTGCCAAGCTTGTGGAGCAAGGGCAACTCTCATAGATTGCTAGTAGAAATGTACATTGCTACTGGGTGCAGTGGCTCACACCTGTAATCCCAGCACTTTGGAAGGCTGAGGAGGGTGGATCACAAGGTCAGGAGTTTGAGTCCAGCCTGACCAACATAGTGAAACCCCATCTCTACTAAAAATACCAAAAATTAGCTGGGCATAGTGGTGGGCGCCAGTAACCCGAGCTACTCAGGAGGCTGAGACAGGAGGATCGCTTGAACATGGGAGGCAGAGGTTGCAGTGAGCCGAGATCAAGCCACCGCACTCCAGCCTGGCAACAGAGTGAGACTCTATCTCAAAAAAAAAAAAAAAAAAAAAGGAAATGTACATTGGTGCAACCACTTTGAAAAACAGACTGATGTTGAACATGCACATATTCTATGATCTGCAATTGCACTTAAAAAATATTTCCTAAGGAATTTTTGCACGAATGCATCAGGAAGTCTGATAACTAATTTTGTGTGTCAACTTGACTAGGCCACAGGGTGACCAGATATTTGGTCAACATTATTCTGGGTGTGTCTGTGAGGGTGTATTTGGATCAGATTAACATCTGAAATGGTAGACTGTGTAAAAAGATTAGCCTACCTAAGGAAGGTAGCCCTCATCTAATCAACACTAAATAGAACAAAAGAATGACCCTCCCTTGAGTAGAAGAGAACTACTCCTGCTTGACTGCTTCGAGCTGAGACATAAGTCTCATAACCTTTGGACTCGAACTAAAATATTGACTTTTCTTCACTGGAACTACACATTGGTTCTCGTGGGTCTCCAGTTTACTGGCTGTAATCTGGTGGCTTCTCCACCTCTGTAATTATGTCAGCCAATTCTTTATAATAGATATATATAGCCTCTTGGTATATGTCAGATGAATATGTAGCCTACTGATTCTGTTTCTCTAGAGAATCCTCATTAATTCAGGAAGCATGGATAAAAATGTGGATAACAGCATGGTTCAAGACAGCAAAAAAACCAGAAACCCCCAAATAATATTTAATAGTAGAATGGATATACACATTCCATAATACAATGGAATAAATAAGTACACAGCAATGAGAATATGTTAAGTGTATTTATAAATATCAATAGGGATGAATTTAAAAATACTGTTGAACCAAAAAGACAGCAAGTTAGAAAAATTTATAGGGTGTAATTCCTTTGTATAGAATTCAAATATGGAAAAAACGAAACAGCTATAAAAAGCAATGTTAACAAATACACCATATACATAGAATACTATACTATGTACAGGTTGAGCATCTCTCATTCAAAAATCTGAAATCCAAAATCCAAAACATGAACTGTAAGTAGAAAATTTCCTACCTGATTACATGTGACAAGTGCACAAAATTATTTAGACTATTGAATAAAATTACTTTCAAGCTATGTGTGTAAGATGTATAAAAACTATAAATAACTTTTGTGTTTAGACTTGAGTCCTATACCTAGGATATTTCATTATGTATGTGCAAATACTCTAAAGTTAAAAAAAAATTTTAAACATTTCTGGTCAAGGGATTCTCAACCTGAAATATGAATACATTATTTATAATAGGTATGTATATATTCTAGTTTATACATATATACAACTATGGTAGAATTAATCATGTATAAACAAATGAAAACAACTAGATTAAACTATAAAAACTAAAAAAAAAAAATAAGGAAGCTATATATACAAAATAGAAAATAGTGATTATAGTCAGTCCATTTTGTGCTGCTAAAGCAGAATACCTGAGACTAGGTAACTAGCAAAACAAAAATGTATTTCCCAGTGTTCTAAAGTCTGGGAAGTCCAAGATCAAGGTTCAAGCAGGTTCAGTCGTCCAGTGAGGGCTGCTTTCTGCTTCTGAGATGGTACCTGGTCGCTACATCCTCCAAAGGGAAGCAATGCTGTGTCCTTACATGGGGGAAGGAAGGAGGGCACGTGAGCTCAAGGCTATGTGAAGCCTCTTTTGTAAGAGACTTAATCCCATTCATGATGGGAGAAGCCTTCATGACCAAAACACCTCTTAAAGGCCCCACCGCTTCATACTATCACATTGACCATTAAGTTTTAATACCTGAATTTTGGAGAAGACACATTCAAATCACAGCATCTGGGCATGAAAGAAGGAAGCAATTTGGAAAGAACATACAACAAACCAAAAGTCCACATAATAGTCTGTCTGTTAAAGTGGGAGGTAGATAGATGGGTGTTCATTTTATTACTGTTCTTTAAATGTTATGTTTGTACTACAGATAATCCTATACGTGTGAATATGTATACTCCGACATTTTTTGTTATTTGTTAAAAAAATTATATCACAAAACCAAAAAATTAGAGAACCAAGTGGCCTCGGAAAGTTTATTTGGCATATTTTCTGACATAGAACAGGCATTCAACAAACATTTATTGAATATTAAAATATGAAACCCAAAGCATCTGTTTTCTACCTCAAGCCCTGGAGACTGGTGATCCTAGTTCTTCCAGGTTTCATACTACCTCCCCTCCGCTGCCCATCTTCATCTCTAGAATCTCTCATCTCTGGTCACTTCCTTGTTACTATTGGCTCTTGCTCCAGAGATACAAGAATGAGTTTAGCCTCATACTCTGGAAGTCAGGAACTGGTGATCTATGACCTAAAGGTAATTTTTAGGTTTTGTTTGTTTGTTTTTTGTTTTTGTTTTGTTTTGTTTTGTTTTTTTGAGACAGAGTTTCACTCTGTCATCTGGGCTGGAGTGCAGTGGTGTGATCTCAACTCACTGCAACTTCTGCCCCCGGGTTCAAGTGATTCTCCTGCCTCAGCCTCCCGAGTAGCTGGGATTATAGGTGCCCACCACTGCACCTGGCTAATTTTAGTGTCTTTAGCGGAGACTGGGTTTCACCATGTTGGCCAGACTGGTCTTGAACTCCTGACCTCAAGTGATTCACCCGCCTCGGCTTCCAAAGGGTTGGGATTACAGGTGTGAGCCACTGCGCCCAGCCATTTTTAGGTTTGACCTGTGTTGTTTTAAAATCTTTGAGCATACCTAAAACATCAAAAGATTTCATGCAAAAACCCTGACTTTCAGCTTCTCTTGAAAAATAGGAAGATCAGGCAACAGCGAGTTCATGCTCCCTCTTGCCAGAAACTAGCTGGGATCGAGCGGTAGCTGCCCATCTTATGCATCCGCTCACCATGGTGCATCTCTGTGTGCTCTGACAGAACTGTGTGGGTCACCATTTATCACCTCTCTTTCATTGTTCTCTCTATTATTATTATTTAGAGAAACATTTCTCAAGACACTCAGCAAAAAGAAAAGTAGGACAAGGTGGCTGAGTGATTTTTCTTTACTGGAGGTCATTTGACTGTAGTGTGACTGTTACTTGCCTTGCACAGTTTACATTCACCTTTGCTAACTCTGCTCTATGTCCTTATCTAGCCATATCAGAGGGCTTTCTCCTTCGTCCTATGCATAAATGTTGATGATCCAGAGCGCTGTTTTCCCCTTCTTGGTATTGAAATGAAAGTTGCTGAAAAGGGACGAATTTTAATGTCTAAAAATCTTAGGAGGCCCAAGAAGGTGAGATTGTCTCGGACCATTTTATTCCTGCACCTCCAAATGAGAGAATTTGGAAATCAACACCTTAATCTGTTTTCTTTTCCTTTTTGCCTTGACTTTCCCCTGTTTTCCCCACCCTGTGTTCTCTTCTTGGCAGGAAACTCAAGCCTTAGAAATCTAAGTCTATTCATAAATGCACTTCTCTCAGTTACTATGGCAATGCTGAAGGAATCTGTCACGGCCAAACAGGATCACAAAAGGATCACTTTTATTTTTATTCTCAGTGTTTCCACCAACAAACAAATAAATAAAATGTTACAACTAGCCAGAGTCACATTTGGTTCTTGGAAAACAGCTCCCAAGGACTGACTCCTTACCTTCATTTCTTACTTAATGTTTTTCCTCCTATTTTTTACTGAGTTTTATTTGTTTTTACATTTCATTAGAAAGGACCACAGTAAGAAGTATTCTCTTCAGCCAGAAGGTTTTTCTTTACCTTTCGCTGTTATAAATGTGGCATAAGAGTTGCAATTATTTTTAAAAGGAGCAGTATAGCTTCCCAAGATTATGCTGTTAGAATTCATTTAATAAAAATATAGGTTGCAAATGCTCTCATCTCCATCAGCTATGGATAGCTACCCCCAGAAAGCTGCTGTTTTGTCTATAGCCTTTGTCTTTGTATTTCATCATTGACAGTTGGGAATGAAATAATTCAAATGTCCTTATTTAAAGAAAGCCAAACAAGACAAACTTCCCGCCCTATCCTTAGGGCAGGGATGACAAGTTAAGTTGACATCAAGATTAGCAGATGAGCATTCAGCCACTTTGCCAGTCATTGCTACTGCATGGACTCCGTGCAGCAACAGAACATTTGCTCTGAACAACCTACAGTCTGTCAAATTCCATAGCAGTTTCCAAGGCAATGATATGTTCTTGGTCTTTTCTTTATATATTGCACAATGCTTTAGAAATTGCACAACAAAGAAGAGGGAAGCCCTTTGAACCCAGTGGGGGAAGATCCCCTGATTACCAGAAAGAGGTTACTTTGCAGATGGATTCAAATTCTTTCTGCTTCTTACAAGAGGGCACCAGCTCTACACCGTCTAGATGAGGGGGTGACACTCAAATCTCTAACCTCAGTGCACATTTCCAGAGAAGAAATTTCATTTGAAATTTCACTGGCAATTGGATTGCATTGACTGCCCTATGTTTATTGGTGAAGAAGGAGGTAAAGATTTAACATAAGAAACAAACATGGGTGTCTCTGATTGAATATAGGACCCCCACTGGTCATGCTAATGACCAGCAACTTCACACACAAACACAGGGACCACAGAGCAAAATGAAGAATAAAGGCATAGGGTGAGATATACTTAAGTCTGAATCCTTATCCTGCGACTTATCACCCATCACCTTGGTCATGTTATTGAATTTCCATAAACTTCAGTGTTTTTCTCCGAAAAAAGGGGCTAACAGTAGTACCTATAGCATAGGATGATTGTTGGAATTAAGTTGGAAATTGCATATAAAGCACTTAGCACAGTGCATTGTCAACAATTGGCAGTTCTAAATAAATATTAACAACCATTATTACTATTTTTGCTATTATATGCTCAACAGGAAAATGCACACTCCTGTCTTCTATGTTCCCTGTCTCTGTGTGTGCATGAGTATCTTCTATGTTCCCTGTCTGTGTGTGTGCATGGGTATGTGTGTATATCTGTGTTTGTATGTTATTTATTTACTTATATTTTAGCAACTCACAGTGTGCCCTAGAATATTCTGAAAGAAAAAAAAAAAAAAAAAAAAAAGGAAAGCAATTCTTCCCTTCACCCGA